>NC_069503.1:312710650-313010650 GCF_027579735.1 Bombina bombina | reverse complement strand
CCTCTAATCCGCCAAACCCCCACAGCGCAAATAACTCAATAAATTACTAAGTCCCCTAACCTAACACCCTCTAAATTAACCCCAATTACCTAAATTAAAAAATTCTAAGTTACAATGCAAATAAAAAAGCTAACATTACTTTAAAATAAAAAATCTAAATTTAAATTAATCTAATATTACAACAAATAAAAAAAGTCTAACATTACATAAAATAATAAACCAAATTCTAAAAAATGAAAAAATTAAACCTAATCACTATCGGCTAGATTTAGAGTTCGGCGGTAGCCGTGAAAACCAGCGTTAGAGGCTCCTAACGCTGGTTTTAGGCTACCGCCGGTATTTGGAGTCACTCAAAATAGGGTCTAACGCTCACTTTTCAGCCGCGACTTTTCCATACCGCAGATCCCCTTACGTCAATTGCGTATCCTATCTTTTCAATGGGATCTTTCTAACGCCGGTATTTAGAGTCGTTTCTGAAGTGAGCGTTAGAGCTCTAACGACAAAACTCCAGCCGCCGGAAAATAGCAGGAGTTTCTGGGCTAACGCCGGTTCATAAAGCTCTTAACTACTGTACCCTAAAGTACACTAACACCCATAAACTACCTATGTACCCCTAAACCGAGGTCCCCCCACATCGCCGCCACTCGATTAAAATTTGTTAACCCCTAATCTGCCGACCACCACCTACGTTATACTTATGTACCCCTAATCTGCTGCCCCTAACACCACCGACCCCTGTATTATATTTATTAACCCCTAACCTGCCCCCCACAACGTCGCCGACACCTGCCTACACTTATTAACCCCTAATCTGCCGAGCGGACCTGAGCGCTACTATAATAAAGTTATTAACCCCTAATCCGCCTCACTAACCCTATCATAAATAGTATTAACCCCAAATCTGCCCTCCCTAACATCGCCGACACCTAACTTCAATTATTAACCCCTAATCTGATGACCGGAGCTCACCGCTACTATAATAAATGGATTAACCCCTAAAGCTAAGTCTAACCCTAACCCTAACACCCCCCTAAGTTAAATATAATTTTAATCTAACGAAATTCATTAACTCTTATTAAATAAATTATTCCTATTTAAAGCTAAATACTTACCTGTAAAATAAACCCTAATATAGCTACAATATAAATTATAATTATATTGTAGCTATTTTAGGATTAATATTTATTTTACAGGCAACTTGGTAATTATTTTAACCAGGTACAATAGCTATTAAATAGTTAAGAACTATTTAATAGTTACCTAGTTAAAATAATAACAAAATTACCTGTAAAATAAATCCTAACCTAAGTTATAATTAAACCTAACACTACCCTATCAATAAATTAATTAAATAAAATACCTACAATTACCTACAATTAACCTAACACTACACTATCAATAAATAAATTAAATACAATTGCTACAAATAACTACAATTACATAAACTAACTAAAGTACAAAAAATAAAAAAGAACTAAGTTACAAAAAATAAAAAAATATTTACAAACATAAGAAAAATATTACAACAATTTTAAACTAATTACACCTACTCTAAGCCCCCTAATAAAATAACAAAGACCCCCAAAATAAAAAATTCCCTACCCTATTCTAAATTAATAAATGTAAAAGCTCTTTTACCTTACCAGCCCTGAACAGGGCCCTTTGCGGGGCATGCCCCAAGAAAATCAGCTCTTTTGCCTGTAAAAAAAAACATACAATACCCCCCCCCAACATTACAACCCACCACCCACATACCCCTAATCTAACCCAAACCCCCCTTAAATAAACCTAACACTAAGCCCCTGAAGATCTTCCTACCTTGTCTTCACCATCCAGGTATCACCGATCCGTCCTGGCATCCGGTGCTGAAGAGGTCCAGAAGAGGCTCCAAAGTCTTCCTCCTATCCGGCAAGAAGAGGACATCCGGACCGGCAAACATCTTCTCCAAGCGGCATCTTCGATCTTCTTCCATCCGGTGCAGAGCGGGTCCATCTTGAATCAGCCGACGCGGATCCATCCTCTTCTTTCTGTGTCTCCCGACGAATGACGGTTCCTTTAAGGGACGTCATCCAAGATGGCGTCCCTCGAATTCCGATTGGCTGATAGGATTCTATCAGCCAATCGTAATTAAGGTAGGAATATTCTGATTGGCTGATGGAATCAGCCAATCAGAATCAAGTTCAATCCGATTGGCTGATCCAATCAGCCAATCAGATTGAGCTCGCATTCTATTGGCTGATCGGAACAGCCAATAGAATGCGAGCTCAATCTGATTGGCTGATTGGATCCGGTGAATAGAATCCTATCAGCCAATCGGAATTCGAGGGACGCCATCTTGGATGACGTCCCTTAAAGGAACCATCATTCGTCGGGAGACACAGAAAGAAGAGGATGGATCCGCGTCGGCTGATTCAAGATGGACCCGCTCCGCACCGGATGGAAGAAGATCGAAGATGCCGCTTGGAGAAGATGTTTGCCGGTCCGGATGTCCTCTTCTTGCCGGATAGGAGGAAGACTTTGGAGCCTCTTCTGGACCTCTTCAGCACCGGATGCCAGGACAGATCGGTGATACCTGGATGGTGAAGACAAGGTAGGAAGATCTTCAGGGGCTTAGTGTTAGGTTTATTTAAGGGGGGTTTGGGTTAGATTAGGGGTATGTGGGTGGTGGGTTGTAATGTTGGGGGGGGGTATTGTATGTTTTTTTTTACAGGCAAAAGAGCTGATTTTCTTGGGGCATGCCCCGCAAAGGGCCCTGTTCAGGGCTGGTAAGGTAAAAGAGCTTTTACATTTATTAATTTAGAATAGGGTAGGGAATTTTTTATTTTGGGGGTCTTTGTTATTTTATTAGGGGGCTTAGAGTAGGTGTAATTAGTTTAAAATTGTTGTAATATTTTTCTTATGTTTGTAAATATTTTTTTATTTTTTGTAACTTAGTTCTTTTTTATTTTTTGTACTTTAGTTAGTTTATGTAATTGTAGTTATTTGTAGCAATTGTATTTAATTTATTTATTGATAGTGTAGTGTTAGGTTTTATTGTAGGTAATTGTAGGTATTTTATTTAATTAATTTATTGATAGGGTAGTGTTAGGTTTAATTATAACTTAGGTTAGGACTTATTTTACAGGTAATTTTGCTATTATTTTAACTAGGTAACTATTAAATAGTTCTTAACTATTTAATAGCTATTGTACCTGGTTAAAATAAATACAAAGTTGCCTGTAAAATAAATATTAATCCTAAAATAGCTATAATATAATTATAATTTATATTGTAGCTATATTAGGGTTTATTTTACAGGTAAGTATTTAGCTTTAAATAGGAATAATTTATTTAATAAGAGTTAATTAATTTCGTTAGATGTAAATTATATTTAACTTAGGGGGGTGTTAGTGTTAGGGTTAGACTTAGCTTTAGGGGTTAATCCATTTATTATAGTAGCGATGAGCTCCGGTCGTCAGATTAGGGGTTAATAATTGAAGTTAGGTGTCGGCGATGTTAGGGAGGGCAGATTGGGGGTTAATACTATTTATTATAGGGTTAGTGAGGCGGATTAGGGGTTAATAACTTTATTATAGTAGCGCTCAGGTCCGCTCGGCAGATTAGGGGTTAATAAGTGTAGGCAGGTGGAGGCGACGTTGTGGGGGGCAGATTAGGGGTTAATAAATATAATATAGGGGTTGGCGGTGTTAGGGGCAGCAGATTAGGGGTACATAGGGATAACGTAGGTTGCGGCGGTGTACGGAGCGGAAGATTAGGGGTTAAAAATAATATGCAGGGGTCAGCGATAGCGGGGGCGGCAGATTAGGGGTTAATAAGTGTAAGGTTAGGGGTGTTTAGACTCGGGGTTCATGTTAGGGTGTTAGGTGCAGACTTAGGAAGTGTTTCCCCATAGGAAACAATGGGGCTGCGTTAGGAGCTGAACGCTGCTTTTTTGCAGGTGTTAGGTTTTTTTACAGCTCAAACAGCCCCATTGTTTCCTATGGGAGAATCGTGCACGAGCACGTTTTTGAGGCTGGCCGCGTCCGTAAGCAACTCTGGTATCGAGAGTTGCATTTGCGGTAAAAATGCTCTACGCTCCTTTTTTGGAGCCTAACGCAGCATTTTTTTGAACTCTCGATACCAGAGTTAATTTTATGCTGCGGCCAGAAAAAAGCCTGCGGAGCGTTAACAGCCCATCTACCGCCAAACTCCAAATCTAGGCCTATGAAAATAAAAAAGCCCCCAAATAAATGAATTTTTCAGCAAATAGGAATTCAAGGTACCCCAATATAAAACGTGTACCTTGTATTAAATATTCAGTGTGCGGCAGATGATCGCATGAAGAGGAGCCTCCACAACGGATGTCCGCACCTCCACCGATCCTGCTCTGTTCCGCCTTCTGCTCAATGCCACCTGGATTGCGTGTATAATACAATAAAAGTAATAAATGTGCATGATTGGTGTGTGTGGATTCTAGTAATCCTAAATATTAGGCAACAGATTATAATAATACCAGAAATTAGGCAACAGATAGTATCTATGTACTCATGGTAACAATGTGATATAAAAAGAGAATAATATAAAGAAAAAAATGTATTACAATAGTTGTTTGACAATGTCACTAATAAAACATCCTAAAACATATTTAAATATATGAAATGAACACCGGTGTTCCCAAAAACATTAGAAAAGTTGCTGACAGGTATAATAAGCTATATTTTTTAGTTTAATAAAATATATCCTTAGTTTAATAAAAATCATGAGAGATTAGGGTCAAAATAAAAATAAAAACAAAAATAAAGATAACAAATTAAAAAATATGTCGACCAATATGTCGGACAATGGAATCCAATAGTCACACCTTGTACATACAATGCTTAACAGCTTATTCCAACTTTTTCATATAAAATCAGTCCAATCCTTTAGAGCACTCCTAAGAACTTTTAAAACCATTAAAGATTGCTCTAAAAGATTGTAATGATTTTTTGGGGGGGAATTTTTATTAATTTTTAAAGGTAGCCTTTTTTATTTTATGTAATTGTAGTTAATTGAGGCTAATTTAAGAGTGTTAGGTTAGGGGACTTAGTGACTAGATTGATACTTTGCGTTGTGGAGGGTTGGCGATTTAGGGGTTAATAGGTTAATTAGGTAGTTTGCTTTGTGGGGGTTGGTGGTTTAGGGGTTAATAGGTTAATTAGGTAGTTTGCTTTTTGGGGGGTTGGTGGTTTAGGGTTTAATAGGTTAATTAAGTAGTTTGCATTGTGGGGGATAGCGGATTAGTGGTTAATACATTTATTAGGTACTTTGCATTGTGGGGAGATGGTGGATTAGGGGGTTAATACATTTATTAGGTGCTTTGCAATGTGGGAATTGGGGGATTATGGGTTATAGTTTAAATAGGTAGATTGCATTGTGGGGGGATGGCGGTTTAGAGGTTCTTACATTTTATTATTAGTTGCAATGTGGGGGGATGGCGAATATGGAGTTAATTTTTTAGGTGGGTTAAATTTTTACATGTGTTCAAACATTTTTTTGTATTTTACTGAGACACCAGCAGTTCATAAACTGCCTTAAGTCACTGGCGACTCCAGAAATGTGTATTCCCACACATTTCGGAACCTCGCCAGTTTATCCGACTTACGGCAGTATGTGATCTGCAGATACGTATATATGTGATTCATCCAATGTGCAAGGTGAACTTAAGGGCGGAGTGGTTTTCAGCAGTTTCTCTGAAACCTTTGCAGTATATGTAATCTTGCCCCTTGCTCCTGAGACCAAGCATACTTACCTTGAAACCTGTGTATGCTCATCTTGCTCCTGAGACCAAAGATACTTACCTTGATACCTGCGCATGCTTACCTTGCTCCTGAGACCCAGCATACTTACCTTGATACCTGTGTTTGCTCACCTTGCTCCGGAGACCAAGCATACTCACCTTAATACCTGTAAATGTTCACCTTGCTCATGAGACCAAGTATTCTTACCTTGCTCCCACATATACTCTCTTGGATCATGATAGTCAAGCAGAATATCCTGATACTGGTGTATGCCAACCCTATTTCCTGAAGCTGTGTCTGCTGTACCTATCTGGTATTCTGTAACCATCTCACCAACAGTGAGACCCTTCTTCAGATCAGCTGTGTCTGCTGTACCTAATAATAATTATTCTGTATTACTCTATTCATACACCAGTGTCTAATGGACTTTGTTTCTGCTAAGGAATTTAGTGATTTTCATAAGGCCTTTTCTGTGATCTTCAATCTGCACTACTTGCTGTTTGTTGATTTCTCAATCAGTAAAGCTTTCAATAAAGACTTTCATTTGTTCTGTGTATCTGTGCTTCCTTTTTGAGCTCCACAGACACCCTTAACCCTCACACTGATGTAGACCTCAACTTTTCCCACATTTCCTGAAATATTTACTCTTAATCCTCCATTAGGTTGTAAAATAATCATGAAAGGAAAACAATTAACCCAACCAGTCTCTTTTAAGGTAAAGTTCATCTACTTTCATTATCCTCTCACTTCTTCGTACCAACAATCTCCTTGTTACCATTTTTCTTACTATTATATATGTATATATCTTTTAAGATTTCACTGACCAACATTCTCTCTCTCCCCCTATCAATACTTCTTTTTGTTTAACTCACCATCTACTCTCTGAAAAATTCTACCAAGAACTATGCAGCACATTTGGGTTCCATGCATGTTTAGAGAGAAATTGTTGATTTTTAAAAATGTTGATTAAATGGGTTATTTAAATATTTTATTTTAATGCATTGGCTTTCACACAGTCATTAAAGGAAATAAATACAAATTTGAATTGTAAAATCAAATATAAAGTGACAGTTTTTTATTTGTTTTTTATATACAATTTTTATTAGGGTTTATGTACAAGAATTACAAACAATGAAGGTTTAGCAGTACAAACATTCGTCTCCACATAATAAACAGTGTCAAGTTACGAATTCCATGTACATATACAAAGGCATAGATGGTAACACAATATAAATATACAGGATTATATAGTGAACTGTAGGAGATTGCAGTGAGTTAAATTCAAATATAATACTGTTAGATAACCCTGATTTTATTCAGCTTTTAAGAGAATGTAAATCTTATAATTTCCACCTAATGTGACGTGTAAAACATAAAGTGATATTTTGACAAATATATAATTTTATACAAGACCAAAGAGAGGATAAAATAAATGTTTGGTTAAAAACAAATTTAAATTTCATGAGCAATCATAACACTCCTACAGGACATTTTAATTATGTATCAGGCAATACTTCTAATCATTGATCCTAACACACCTTTACAAATGTCTAAAAACACTAAAATCCCTATTATGTAAAGCTATTTGCTCTGGCAGGATAATCTAAAATATCAGTAGAGTGAGGTCCCTCAAAACACAAAAAATAGAATGGAAAATTTTAGCTTGAAAGCTGTTTATATTTATGCAGGGTTCTAGGTGTAAATTAGATACATTTACATATAATGTTTTGAATCCACCAAAAGACAAGCATACCAGAAAGAGTATAAAATAAATGTTTTTGATGTTTGATATTCTGAGTGTGGTTTAAAACAAATTTAGATTTCATAGGCAATTATAACACTCCTAGAAGACATAGATCTTAACACACCTTGAAAAGTATCTAAAAGCACTAAAATCTCTATGATCTAAAGCTCTTCGCTCTGGCCGGATAATATAAAATGCCTCATCAGTACTAAATAAATATATTAACCCCTAAACCTTGAAAGCTGTTTATATTACTATGCAGGGTTCTAGGTATAAATTAGATACATTTGAATATAATGCTTGAACCAAAAAAAGATTTTGGGTGATTTATCTTCATGCAGCATGTTTTTGATCATCTTTAAGAGCACAATGATCAAAAATCTATCAGATCAGACTTGTTTTTTCTCGCCAACCACTACAGACTTTGCCATGGGGGAATTATCATAATAAAGGGACAATCCCTACGAAAAGCAAGATGTTTCCTATTGAAAGTAATACAACTTGTTGGAAAGGGATAATTCACTCCATGGAGCAAAGTTAGCAGTGAGCAGGGGCACACTTTAAAAATTAAATCCTGCAGCCAATATAAATCACATTATGCTGCTTTCTGCATATCACATCTTACAATCATCTATATTTTTGTATAAATATGTTTTTCTTTCATGTAATTAGCAAGAGACCATGAGCTAGTGACGTATGGGATATACATTCCTACCAGGAGGGGCAAAGTTTCCCAAACCTCAAAATGCCTATAAATACACCCCTCACCACACCCACAAATCAGTTTTACAAACTTTGCCTCCTATGGAGGTGGTGAAGTAAGTTTGTGCTAGATTCTACGTTGATATGCGCTCCGCAGCAGGTTGGAGCCCGGTTTTCCTCTCAGCGTGCAGTGAATGTCAGAGGGATGTGAGGAGAGTATTGCCTATTTGAATTCAATGATCTCCTTCTACGGGGTCTATTTCATAGGTTCTCTGTTATCGGTCGTAGAGATTCATCTCTTACCTCCCTTTTCAGATCAACGATATACTCTTAAATATACCATTACCTCTACTGATTCTCGTTTCAGTACTGGTTTGGCTTTCTACTACTTGTAGATGAGTGTCCTGGGGTAAGTAAGTCTTATTTTCTGTGACACTCTAAGCTATGGTTGGGCACTTTTATATAAAGTTCTAAATATATGTGTTCAAACATTTATTTGCCTTGACTCAGGATGTTCAACATTCCTTATTTCAGACTGTCAGTTTCATATTTGGGATAATGCATATGAATTAATCAATTTTTTTCTTACCTTAAAATTTGACTTTTTCCCTGTGGGCTATTAGGCTCGCAGGGGCTGAAAATGCTTCATTTTATTGCCTCATTCTTGGCGCAGACTTTTTTGGCGCAATATTTTTTTTTTTCTGTTTCCGGCGTCATACGTGTCGCCGGAAGTTGCGTCATTTTTTTTATTTTTTTTTGCGCCAAAAGTGTCGGCGTTCCGGATGTGGCGTCATTTTTGGCGCCAAAAGCATTTAGGCGCCAAATAATGTGGGCGTCTTTTTTGGCGCTAAAAAATATGGGCGTCACTATTGTCTCCACATTATTTAAGTCTCATTATTTATTGCTTCTGGTTGCTAGAAGCTTGTTCACTGGCATTTTTTCCCATTCCTGAAACTGTCATTTAAGGAATTTGATAAATTTTGTTTTATATGTTGTTTTTTCTATTACATATTGCAAGATGTCTCCGTTTGTCCCTGAGTCAGAAGCCACTTCTGGAAAAATGCTTAACTGAGTTTCAGTTCTACCAAAGCTAAGTTCATTTATTTTAAATGTTATCAATGTTTATCTTTAGCTATGGTTTGTAATAAGTTATTATGATATACTTTTACATGCAGATTCCATTAGTATTTATGCTTTATACATTTCCATTCTTAAGTGCAAGAAATGTTTAGAAGATTTATAAGAAATATTTTTTCTGATTAAGGCTATGTCTGACTTCGTGCCTTCTAATACGATTTTTAGGTCTTTTTCACTTCTTTTTTAATTATTGAAGTTTCAAATGACCAACAACATACTGATTTATCCTTCTCTGATGATGTTTTTTTCTCTTTCAGAAATTCTCTTCATCAGATATTGACACTAACAAATCTACTTTTCTATATAATTTTTTTTATTATTAAAGTACATTTGTTCTTTGTTGAAGAGGTGTTGATTATTTTGGATATTAAGGTAACTAGTTCTTTAAGACTAGCTGACACTATTTCTGCCTTTTTATTTCTTCTGTGATTTCAGAGGTTTTCTTTCCAATTCCCCATACTAGGGAATGGAATAGGCTGAGCATTTTCTTTTATTTTTAAACTATATTCTTTGTCAGCAGTTAAATTCAATTTGGAGGGTTCTCCAATTTATTGGAGCTATCTCTACTCCTACTAATTATGCTATTGTTTTTATAGCAAAATAGTATTTATTTTCCTTTATATAGTTGTATCTTATTTTTGGAAAATTATTTAGTTTCAGGTACTTTTCTTGGTCCTGTGATATTGCAATTGCTTCATTTTTTCTGTTTACTTTAAGATCAAGTTTCAGATCATGATTTATTTTAGCATTGTTAAGGGACAACATTTACTAGACTAGGTGCCAATGCATTTGTCTTGTTGTTTTGCATTTTGCAAGTCCTCTGTTTTGACTGGTCCTTTATACTGGACTATCATGCTAATGATTTCATTTTATTGAATATATTCGCAATTGAGGTTTAATCTATGTCTTTAGCTATTTTAGCTAGAAGAATTCTGTGATTTAAAAAAAAAAAAAAAAAAATCCATGTTTCTTTTGTTCTAAGATAATCAATTATAATTGGATTCAATTCTTAACTGTTACTATGGGCTTCAAGATTGAGTTCTAAGACTAAAACTTTAAGCTTATACTAGTTTGGTTGTTCTTATTAAGGAACGAATCCTGAGTTCTTTCCCAAGTAACATGTTTTTAATTGGGGTTCGAAATTAGCTCTCTAATGTTGCGATGCACATGCCGTATTCCAGCTTGGCTGGTAAGGGGCAGGTTAAGACTTCTTTGAAATTTATTTGGTTCTATTTTGTCCAAATTTCTTTGATTTTATTCCAGTAAGGCTAACACTTTCAGTGTGTTTCTGTCCTATATATTTTGGATACTGTTGAGGCATGGCTGGGTACCCATGGGGTTCAAGCGCTGCTCAGACCTGAAATCTTCTGGGGTTTTTATTCCAGTTCCTTTTCTAGGAACTGGGTTTTGGAGTTTTATTCAAACTATTTTGCCTTTTTGTGGTCATTGATAGCATTATTTGTTTTCTTTAGATACAATAAATGCGTATTCTTCATTTTTCTGTTTTCATTCAGATTATTTCCTGAGGATGCGGATTCTCATATGTTTCACTTGCTCTTCAGGACATAGTTAGAGGATGTTTTTTCAAAAGCTCTTGATTCCTCACGCAAGGGTCACCTTTTTTTAGGTTTCCAGATGGTTTATGTCACTATCTTTGTCTCTATCAGACAAGGGACAATTTGTATTGGGTTCCGTCTGTCGGTAACTTTAGTCTCTATTATTTCCTTCAGTTGCTATATATGCATAGAAGTTTTAACAGCATTGGATTCAATTCCCTTTGCTCATTTTCAATGGAAAGATCCTTTCCAGCTTTTTATGAGTGTTGTTTCTTCAAGAACATGGTTGGAGGATCAATTAACCAAAAAGTTTGTTGATTCCTCAGACAAGAGTAACCTTTTTTAGATTTCCGGATAAATTCAGTGTCCATGACTCTGTCTCTGTTGGTCAGGAGACGTCTGAAATTGGTTTCAGCTTATCGAAACCTTCAGTCTCAATCTTTCCCTTTGGTAGCCTTATGCATGGAAATTCTAGGTTCTTATGACTGCTGCATTGGACGTGTTCCCCTTTGCTCATTTACACATACGACCTCTTCAGCTCTGTATGCTGAACCAGTGGTGCCGGGATTATACAAAGATATCTCATTTAATATCTTTAAAACTGATTGTTCGACACCCTCAGAAGTGGTACAGACCACCATCGTTTAGTTCAGGGGGCTTCTTTTTTTCTTCCAACCTGGACTGTGATCTCAACAGATGCAAGTCTGACAGGTTGGGGAGCTGTATGGGGGTTTTCTGACAGCACAAGGGGTTTGGGAAATCTCAGGAGGTGAGATTACCAATTAATATTTTGGAACTCCGTGCAATTTTCAGAAGCTCCTCAGTCATGGCCTCTTCTAAAGAGAGAATCGTTCATTTGTTTTCAAACAGACAATGTCACAACTGTGGCATATATCAATCATCAAGGAGGGACTCACAGTCCTCTGGCTATGAAAGAAGTATCTCGAATACTGGTATGGGCGGAATTGGAAAGCGGATTATCTCAGTCGCCAAACGTTACATCCGGACGAGTGGTCTCTTCACCCCGAGGTGTTTCTTCAGATTGTTCAAATGTGGGGACTTCCAGAAATAGATCTGATGGCTTCTCATCTAAACAAGAAACTTCCCAGGTATCTGTCCAGATCCAGGGATCCTCAGACGGAAGCAGTGGATGCATTGTCACTTCCTTGGAAGTATCATCCTGCCTATATCTTTCCGCCTCTAGTTCTTCTTCCAAGAGTAATCTCCAAGATTCTGAAGGAATGCTCGTTTTTCTGCTGGTGGCTCCAGCATGGTCTCACAGGTTTTGGTATACGGATCTTGTCCGCATGGCTTCTTGCCAACCGTGGACTCTTCTGTTAAGACCAGACCTGTCACAAAGTCCTTTTTTACCATCAGGATCTCAAATCCTTAAATTTAAAGGTATGGAGATTGAACACTTGATTCTTAGTCAAAGAGGTTTCTCTGACTCTGTGATTAATACTATGTTACAGGCTCGTAGATCTGTATCTAGGAAGATATATTATCGAGTCTGGAAGACTTACATTTCTTGGTGTCTTTCTCATCATTTTTCCTGGCATTCTTTTAGAATTCCGAGAATTTTTCAGTTTCTTCAGGATGGTTTGGATAAAGGTTTGTCTGCAAGTTCCTTGAAAGGACAAATCTCTGCTCTTTCTGTTCTTTTTCACAGAAGGATTGCTATTCTTCCTGATATTCATTGTTTTGTACAAGCTTTGGTTCGTATAAAACCTGTTATTAAGTCAATTTCTCCTCCTTGGAGTTTGAATTTGGTTCTGGGGGCTCTTCAAGCTCTTCCGTTTGAACCTATGCATTCACTGGACATTAAATTACTTTCTTGGAAAGTTTTGTTTTCTTTTGGCCTTCTCTTCTGCTAGAAGAGTTTCTGAATTATCTGCTCTTTCTTGTGAATCTCCTTTTCTGATTTTCCATCAGGATAAGGCGGTGTTGCGAACTTCTTTTAAATTTTTACCTAAGGTTGTGAATTCTAACAACATTAGTAGAGAAATTGTGGTTCCTTCATTATGTCCTAATCCTAAGAATTCTAAGGAGAGATCATTGCATTCTTTGGATGTAGTTAGAGCTTTGAAATATTATGTTGAAGCTACTAAGAATTTCCGAAAGACTTCTAGTCTATTTGTTATCTTTTGCGGTTCTAGGAAAGGTCAGAAGGCCTCTGACATTTCTTTGGCATCTTGGTTGAAATCTTTAATTCATCATGCTTATGTCGAGTCGGGTAAATCTCCACCTCAAAGGATTGCAGCTCATTCTACTAGGTCAGTTTCTACTTCCTGGGCGTTTAGGAATGAAACTTCGATTGATCAGATTTGCAAAGCAGCAACTTGGTCTTCTTTGCATACTTTTACTAAATTCTACCATTTTGATGTGTATTCTTCTTCTGAAGCAGTTTTTGGTAGAAAAATACTTCAGGCAGCTGTTTCAGTTTGATTCTTCTGCTTATAATTTCAGTTTTCTTCATTATAAGATTTAAACTTTATTTTGGGTGTGGATTATTTTTCAGCGGAATTGGCTGTCTTTATTTTATCCCTCCCTCTCTAGTGACTCTTGCGTGGAAGATCCACATCTTGGGTAGTCATTATCCCATACGTCACTAGCTCATGGACTCTTGCTAATTACATGAAAGAAAACATAATTTATGTAAGAACTTACCTGATAAATTCATTTCATTCATATTAGCAAGAGTCCATGAGGCCCACCCTTTTTTGTGGTGGTTATGATTTTTTTGTATAAAGCACAATTATTCCAATTCTTTGTTTTTTTATGCTTTCACACTTTTTTCTTATCACCCCACTTCTTGGCTATTCGTTAAACTGATTTGTGGGTGTGGTGAGGGGTGTATTTATAGGCATTTTGAGGTTTGGGAAACTTTGCCCCTCCTGGTAGGAATGTATATCCCATACGTCACTAGCTCATGGACTCTTGCTAATATGAAAGAAATGAATTTATCAGGTAAGTTCTTACATAAATTATGTTTTCTGTTAGGGTTATAAGTGTTTTGAGAAAAGCTCATCACTTTTTATTTTGCATGAAAAACTTGTGAGATCTGAAGTGAGAATTTTTTTTACAAAATAACGCTGGGATTGGAGAGGCCCTTATACATGCACATGGAACGCCCATATTCCTCTCATTTTTCAAAAAACAACAGTTATGCTTTGTATTTTGTAATTATAAGTACTAATTTTGGTGTGTTGTTTTGCGTATCGAGTGTACTTAAATTAACATTTACACTGTGCATGTGTAATTTACATACAAACTTTACGTTTTTGATTAAATACATTTTTTGTGAAGAATTTTGTGATTTTTGACAAAATAATTATTTTCTGTGTATTTTAGCTTGACTAGTTCAATTATTTGTTATTTATTTATTTTGGCATAAAGTCAACTTTTGGTGTAGTAAAGTATTGGGAATTCAGATTAAAATCTTGCAAATGTAGATATTATTTTCTATCTAGATATTCTGTTGCCAAGCCCAACTTTAGATTTTTGAATACGATACTTGTAGGTAGGAATGTGATACTAATGAACTGGAAAAGCAGGGAAGGCCCCAAGTTTTCTGAAAAGTGCCCAGTACCAGATAATACTGGAACAGTATAATATTAGGATTTTTAATAATAGACAACTACATCATTTTTCTGCCAAGTGGAAATTGATGATTTTGTCCTTTCCCTTAGTTGCACAACTTCAAATAGTTTCCCTTTTTAAGAGCTCTTGTATTATAAACATGTAATTTAATTTCATAGAAATATTGTTTATAATTATCGGATGGGAGCTAGTGATAAAGATAACTAGCAAACTGATATACCTTTAGCATTTGTTTTCTGACAGTTCATTTCTGAGAACCAACACCCGAGTATCTAAGTTAAACATTAATATGAAGGGAAAACTGAAAATGGGAAGTAAGAGGTAAAACGGGATAAATTAGATATGCTCGGGATTCTGTAATAAATTCCCGAAGTTAATTCAGGAGAAGGAATAAACTTTTTAATATACTTAACTTTACCATCTGTTTGGTTGTATTGTTAATAGAATGTAAAACTAGAATATTTCAATATAAATTCAAAAATTCACAACATTGTCTTCCCTATGAATTATTTGTTGTTTATGTATAATTATATGTGATTTAGTATGCTTAGATTTAATTTGTGCGTCCTGCGTGACGCCATTTATTTCTAAGTTTTGTAGTATTCAATGATTGTTGTTTTTTTAAAAATTACTGTACTTAGAATATACTTTGTTTAAGAATGTTGTGGAAGAAAAAAAAAAGGAATTAATTAGGTAATAATTGTAAGGTTTATTTAGCTTTATTTTAATTATATTTAAGTTAGGGGGTGTTACGGTTAGATTTAGGCTTAGGGTTACGTTAGGGTTAAGGTTATGCTTAGGGTTATTTTAGGGTTAGGTTTAGGGGTTAATATATTTATTTAGTGTTAGTGATGTTGGAGGCCAGAGGTTTAGGGGTTAATATCTTTAGTATAGTGGCGGCGACATTGGGGGCGGCAGATAAGGGGTTAATAAGTGTAGGTATGGGGTGGCGATGTTGGGAGCGGCAGATTAGGGGTTAATAACTGTAATGTAGGTGGCGGTAATGTTAAGGGTGGCAGATTAGGGGTTAATAAGTGTATTTAGGTGGCGGCGATGTTAGGGGCAGCAGATTAGGGGTTAATAACTTATGTAGGTGGCGGCGATGTCAGGGGTGGCAGATTAGGGGTGTTGAAACTCGGTTTATGTTAGGGTGTTAGGTTTAAACATAACTTTTTATTTCCCCATAGACATCAATAGGGCTGTATTATTTAGCTTTTCTTTCCGTGATCGCAGGTGTTAGGCTTTATTTTGCCGGCTCTCCCCATTGATGTCTATGGGGAAATCTTGCACGAGCACGTCAATGCAGTGCTTGTTTTCGGTGCGGTATGGAGCTCAAAGCCACCATATCGCCCGCACAAGCCTGCTATTTTCAACCTGTAATATCAGCGCTATAGGGAGGTGAAATAACGCCGCTTTTGTGGAGGTCGTTAATTTCCCTATAGCACTCAAAACTCAAAATCTAGCAGAATATAAGTAGATGAATTAAGAAATGCCCAACAAATAACAACTTTTAGATCGAAGACATTGTGGTAGTACCATACACCCTCATACTTTCATTATAAAAGGAGGCTAAGAATGAGAAACGAGCCATGCTTGTTGACAAACAAATTATAAATATTAGGGGGAAAGGATTTGCAAAAGAAATAATGGTTTTTATCCACCCCTTAATATTGTTTTATTTTAATATTAAATAAAGTATTTTTTTCCACTAGCCATCAAAAAGTTTTATATTTGTCTTAATTTAATAAACATTTTTTCCTAGCAAGAAGACTGTCTACATTACCTTAATTGCATTTCATTATTTTTTTAATTAAAAAATAAGGAAATGGTAAAATATTACATCATGTAATTGATCAGATTAATCCTTAAAATATGTTTTTATTCTCATATAAAGTATGCTGATATACTATTATTCCTATTACAACTAAAGGTATTGAGGCTATAAAGTTTTAGCAAGTTTATTTAACTTTTCTAAGACATTACATAAGGATAAGTCAAAAGTTCAAGAAATAATATTAGACACAGCTGGTGTTACTTTTAAGTACATTTCTCTGCTGTACCATGCACATTCTCAATAGGTGAACTAAATTTGATCAAAATGAAAGCATTTTTTCTTTTTCATCTAAATTCTTAAAAGTTACCTAATAAACTAAAAAAAGGATTGATCAATGTTGTTCTTTCCAGAAGTTACATACTTATGCTAATATCTTGGGATCATGATTTTTGTTGGCTGGATATAATTCTGTATATATATATATATATATATATATATATATATATATATATATATATATATATATATATATATATATATATATATATATATATAATGATCCAAGACTGCACCCACCAGGAGCACAAGGGAGGGGATAAAGGGGAGAGGAGAACAAATTAGAAAAGAAAAAGAGAAAAAGCAGAAAAATCATTATAGTGTAGTGTAAGTAAGGCAGTAAGTTGAAAACTGCTCACCTGGTTTAACCTCAGTATTATGAGGTATACGTCTCGCTCAGGTAGTATGTGATCTGTGTTAAAGTTGAAGTACATGCAGAAACTTCCAACAGATGGTCAGGTAAGGAGAATCGTGCTTATGTGGAACTATAGTTTCTGTCACTCTCATGTGTCATCCTCCGCTCTCTTTCTCATGCTCTCTCAGCCACCGATCCAGCGGAGGGTGACACAAGAGAGTGAAAGTAACTATAGTTCCACATAAGTACGATTCTCCTTACCTGACCATCTGTTAGAAATTTCTGCAAGTACTTCAATTTTAACACAGTGGCTGTGTTAGACACTACGAGTGGTGTGTGGAGGGTGCATCAGTGATCTGTCAGATGGACATATCATATTCTCTCTCATTCAATTTTGTTAAAACTTTATAAAAAAAAGGATTTCAACAGCACTTGAAGTCAGAAATGATTTACAGCCATGTGGGCCTGAAAGGAATAGCTAAAAATATGTACACTTTTTAAATTTTGTCTTAGCTTGTATCTATTATAATACATGTAACCTAAATATAAAATATATATATTTCTCAGTATGCAGGCCATTTCATCAGGCATACTTTTTCAAAAAAATACACACGCTTTTTTTACGTCATAAAAATAAATTTGTTATAATAGCAACTAAATTATTACAAATGTCTGTTTATACTCTCAAATTAAAATAACGTACTTATATTACAATAATTATCTAAATTAATTATAATGCAAAATATAAAAAATGTTTGTCATGTCACATGTGTGATACAGTTCTTCACTATATTCATTAAAAACCCTTTACGCCATGGGGCTGAATTATCAAAGCTTCAACTGGTAATGCGCTGGAATTCTGCATCAAATAAGACGCCAAGTAGTGATGTCGCGAACCTAAAAATTGACTTCAATAGGCAGGCGACCTTTAAAACCAACAGGGACTCTTTCTGGCCACAATAGTGAAGGAAAAGTTGTTTCAAGGGGACTAACACCTGGACTGTGGCAATCCGGAGGGGGATCCATGGCAAAACTCCCATGGAAAATTACATAGTTGATGCAGAGTCTGGTTTTAAGCCATAAAGGGCATAAATCACCTAACATTCCTAAATTATTTTAGAATAATGTGCTTTAAAACATTAGGTATGATGTTGTATCGATCATGTAGTGTAAGGGTTACGCCCACTTCACAGTGACAGACCAAACTCCCCGTTTAAAGGTACAGTCTACACCAGAATTTTTATTGTTTTAAAAGATAGATAATCCCTTTATTACCCATTTCCCAGTTTTGCATAACTAACACATTTATAATAATATACTTTTAACCTCTGTGATTATCTTGTATCTAAGCCTCTGCAAACTGCCTCTTTTTAGATAAATTGCAATTAGATTACACTAGCAGACTGATGTTTCACAGTCAAAAAAGTTTTTTTTTTAAATATTTACACTACTGTTATAACAAATATGAGTGGTGGCACTAACTTGGCAAGTGGGTCTGGCACACACGCTGGCAGGCAGGCAACTGCAATTAGATTACACTAGCAGACTGATGTTTCACAGTCAAAAAAGTTTTTATTTTAAATATTTACACTACTGTTACAACAAATATGAGTGGTGGCACTAACTTAGCAAGTGGGCCTGGCAGACACGCTGGCAGGCAGGCAACTGCAATTAGATTACACTAACAGACTTATGTTTCACAGTCAAAAAAGTTTTTTTTAAATATTTACACTACTGTTACAACAAATATGAGTGGTGGTACTAACTTGGCAAGTGGGCCTGGCACACACGCTGGCAGGCAGGCAACTGCAATTAGATTACACTAGCAGACTGATGTTTCACAGTCAAAAAAGTTTTTTTTTACAAAATTTACACTACTGTTACAACAGATATGAGTGGTGGCACTTAGCAAGTGGGCCTGGCACACACGCTGGCAGACAGGCAACTGCAATTAGATTACACTGATGTTTCACAGTCAAAATTACACAGGCAAAAAAAAAAAAAAGATGTTCTAGCCCTAAAAAGGGCTTTTTGGGGTGCTGTCCTTACAGCAGAGATAAGATGAGTCCTTCAGGACTGTAGTGGACACTGAATACACTAGCCTAGCTATGAATTTCCCTATAAAATCAGCAGCAGCTACACTATCCCTTCTCTCACTAAGAATGCAGGATCAGAATTAATCTAAAATGGCTGCTGTCCAGGAGCTGGGAGGGTCTGGGAGGGAGTGTCTGCTGCTGATTGGCTGAAATGTGTCTGCAGACTGTGAGATACAGGGTCAAAGTTTACTCAATGATGACGAATAGGAGGCAGATCGAACATCGCATATGTTCGCCCGCCGCGGCGAACGCGAACAAGCTATGTTCGCCGGCGAACTATTCGCGACATCACTAACGCCAAGTTGATTTACCGTAGTTAACACAGCATCAATGTTGAAATGTACGGCATAATATACGCTCCCACAATATCAATCCGACGTTATTCGAGCATAATACTGATCATCCACCTTTACATTCAACTCTATTCAAGAATAATACTGATGATCTGTCTTCACATTCAACTCTATTTGACCCTCTTACCAATTTATCGAACATTCAACAGGTCCACTTGTGTCTATTCCAACTCAGCATACCTATGGCTCAAACCACCACCTCTGAGGCCGCAAATGCCTTAGAAATCAATGGGAGTCTGAAAACCTTTTGTTCTATACTGTTTGTTGTTACAGACAGTTAATAATGAACATGTAGGATTTTTTTAATTTGTGATACTTGTATGATGTGGAAGTAGGATATTAATGAACCATCTGAATTGCAAAGTCTAATAAAAATGTTTTATATCCCTTTAACCTTTTGTGATTCAAACATATGTTAAGATCTGCCCTTATTACTAAATAAAATCAAGTAGGGGAATGTTACCCTACTTATGGGTTATGTTTCATCGTTGTCTCTGTGTCGTAGATTTCATTACAATGCAAGGGGACAAGTTATTATTTATACAGGAATGAAAGAAAGTAACACAGTCCCTGACTTTTTTGATGCAGAAGGAGGAGATTACAAAACCAGCAACACACTGCACAAGTAGATGTCTGTCAACAAAGACACATACGAGTGGCAAGAGTATTTTTCCCAATAATTGGTCTATATCCTTTGAGTGAAAGGGATGAACTCCAGTCACTAGTAGATGCTGTCAAACATATAGGGATACAAGAAAACAAAAGATATATTACATAATGTATTTTGATTACCAAAGAGCATAACTTCATTTGTTTATACATTTTTTTGCGTCATGTTTAACGCATGGAATAACTACTCCAGGAGATTATGTTATTAGTTGAAAAGCAAATACAAAAAGATCTCTCACAACATTTCTGCTCCTTCTTCCATGCAATACTCCAACTTCTAATAACCACCAATTAAGTCAATTTATCATGAGACTGAAGGTGCCGACATGCTTCAACCAATTTCAAACTTCTCTTGTCTGTTAGAGACAGAGTCATGGACACTGAATCTATCTGGACATCTAAAAAGATGACCCTTATCTGAGGAATCAAGAAACTTTTTGGTAAATTGATCCTCCAACCATGTTTTCAAAGAAACAACACTAGTTGATTCATGTGAGATTCTGCAGAACGTAAAGTCTGAGCTAGTACCAAGATATTTTCCAAATAAGGAAACACTGCAATACCCTGTTCTCTGATTACAGGGAGAAGGGCACCCAGAACCTTTGAAAATATTCTTGGAGCTGTTGCTAGGCCAAATGGAAGAGCAACAAATTGGTAATGCTTGTCTAGAAAAGAGAATCTCAGGAACTGATAATGTTCTGGATGAATCGGAATATGAAGGTAAGCATCCAGCAAGTCTATTGTAGACATATAATGTCCTTGCTGAACAAAAGGCAGAATAGACCTTATAGTCACCATCTTGAAAGTTGGTACTCTTACATAACGATTCAAAATTTTCAGATCCAGAACTGGTCTGAATGATTTTTTTTTCTTTGGGACAATGAATAGATTTGAATAAAACCCCAGACCTTGTTCTTGAAAAGGAACCGGCATGATTACCCCTGAAACTTCCAGGACTGAAACACACTTCAGGAAAGTCTGAGCTTTCACTGGATTTACTGGGATGCGTGAGAAAAAAATCTTCTCACAGGAGGTCTTACTCTGAATCCTATTCAGTACCCCTGAGAGACAATGCTCTGAATCCATTGATTTTGGACAGAATTTGCCCAAACATCCTTGAAAAACCTTAATCTGCCCCCTACCAGCTGAGCTGGAATGAGGGCTGCACCTTCATGCGGACTTAGGGGCTGACTTTGGTTTCTTAAAAGGCTTGGATTTATTCCAATTTGAGGAAGGCTTCCAATTGGAAACAGTTTCCTTGGGGGGGGGGATTAGGTTTTTGTTCCTTATTTTGACGAAAGGAATGAAAACGATTAGAAGCCTTAGATTTACCCTTAGGTTTTTTATCCTGAGGCAAAAAAACTCCCTTCCCCCCAGTAACAGTTGAAATAATAGAATCCATCTGAGAACCAAATAAATTATTACCTTGGAAAGAAAGAGATAGTAATCTAGACTTAGATGTCATATCAGCATTCCAAGATTTAAGCAACAAAGCTCTTCTAGCTAAAATAGCTAAAGACATAGATCTAACATCAATTTTGCTAATATCAAAAATTGCATCACAAATAAAATGATTAGCATGTTGTAGTAAACGAACAATGCTATAAAAGTCAGAATCCAATTCTTGCTGCGCTTAATTCTCCAACCAAAAAGTTGAGGCAGCTGCAACATCAGCCAAAGAAATTGCAGGCCTAAGAAGATGACCTGAATATAAATAGGATTTCCTTAGATAAGATTCAAGCCTCCTATCTAAAGGATCTTTAAAGGAAGTACTATCTTCCATAGGAATAGTGGTTCGTTTAGCAAGAGTAGAAATAGCCCCATCAACCTTGGGGGTCTTTTCCCAAAACTCTATTGAAATTGCTGGTAAAGGATACAATTTTTTAAACCTTGCAGAAGGATTAAAAGGAGTACCCGGCTTATTCCATTCCTTAGAAATCATAACAGAAATAGCATCAGGAATAGGAAAAACCTCTGGAGTAGCCACAGGAGGTTTAAAAACAGAATTTAAACGTTTACTGGTTTTAATATCAAGAGGACTAGTTTCCTCAATATCCAAAGTAATTAACACTTCTTTTAACAAGGAACGGATATACTCCATTTTAATTAGATAAGTAGATTTGTCAGTGTCAATATCTGAGGAAGGATCTCCTGAATCAGATAGATCCTGATCAGAGGTGGATAATTCAATATGTTGTCGGTCATTTGAAATTTCATCAACTTTATGAGAAGTTTTAAAAGACCTCTTACGCTTATTAGAAGGTGGAAATGCAGACAAAGCCTTCTGAATAGAATCAGTAACAAATTCTTTAAAATTCATAGGTATATCATGTACATTAGAAGTTGAAGGAACTGCAACCGGCAATGTACTATTAGTTATGGACACACTATCTGCATGTAAAAGTTTATCATGGCAACTAATACAAATGACATTAGGAGAAATAATCTCCACAATTTTACAACAAATGCACTTAGCTTTGGTAGAACCAATGTCAGGCAGCAAAGTTCCAACAGATACTTCTGAGGCAGGATCAGATTGAGACATTTTGTAGAATGTAAAAGAAAAAACAACATATAAAACAAAATTATCAATTTCCTTATATGACAGTTTCAGGAATGGGAAAAAATGCAAATAGCATAGCCCTCTGACATAGAAAAAGGCAAGAGGCAAAGCAATGGGGCAAATAAATAATGTAAAAAGTTTGGCGCCAAGTATGACGCACATCGTAACGTAAACATTTTTTGGCGCCAACCATGTCCGGAAATGACACACTTGCGTCACTAACGACGCAACCCTGTGTGAAATCTCTGCGTCAATTACAACGCTGGAAATGACAAACTTGTGTCAACAGACGTGCTTTTCGCGCCAAAAAATTCTTGCGCCAAGAATGATGCAATAAAGTGTAGCATTTGGCGCACCCGCGAGCCTAAGTCAGCCCGCAATTTGAAACAAAGTAGTCAATTGAAAAAAAGACTAAACCCCAGGTAAGAAAAATATTTCTCAATTTTAAATTTCCCCAAATATGAAACTGACAATCTGCAAAAGGAAATACATGACCTGACTCATGGCAAATATATGTACAATACATATATTTAGTTCTTTATATAAATGCATAAAGTGCCAGACCATAGCTGAGGTGTCTTAAGTAATAAAAAACATACTTATCAAAAAGACACCCATCCACATATAGCAGATAGCCAAACCAGTACTGAAACAGTTATCAGTAGAGGTAATGGTATATGAGAGTATATCGTCGATCTGAAAAGGGAGGTAGGAGATGAATCTCTACGACCGATAACAGAGAACCTATGAAAAAGATCCCCGTTAGGAAAATCATTGCATTCAATAGGTGATACTCTCCCCGTCCCTCTGACATTCGCTGTACTCTGAGAGGAATCGGACTTCAAAATGCTGAGAAGCGCATGTCAACGTAGAAATCTTAGCACAAACTTACTTCACCACCTCCATAGGAGGCAAAGTTTGTAAAACTGAATTGTGGGTGTGGTGAGGGGTGTATTTATAGGCATTTTGAGGTTTGGAAAACTTTGCCCCTCCTGGTAGGATTGTATATCCCATACGTCACTAGCTCATGGACTCTTGCCAATTACATGAAAGAAATTAGGTAGTTTGCATTGTGGGGGGTTGGCGGATTAGGGGTTAATAGGTTAAGTAGGTTGATTGCATTGTGGGGGTTGGTGGTTTATGGGTTAATAGTATAAATAGGTAGTTTGCATTGTGGGAGGTTGGTGAATTAGGGATTAATAAATTAGTTAGGTAGCTTGCATTATGGGGGTTGGTGGTTTAGGGGTTAATAGTGCAATTAGGTAGTTTGCATTGTGGGGGTTGGAAGATTAGGATTAATAGGTTAATTATGAAGTTTGTGTTGTGGGGGTTGGCGGTTTAGGGGTTAATAGTGTAATTAGTTTGCATTATGTGGGTTGGCAGATTAGGGGTTAATATGTTAATTAGGTTGTTTGTGTTGTGAGGGGTTGGCGGATAAGGGGTTGGTAGTGTAATTAGGTAATTTGTGTTGTGGGGAGATGGTGGATTAGGGGTTAATAGGTTAATTAGGTAGTTTTCATTGTAGAGGGTTGGCAGTTTAGGGGTTAATAGGTTAATTAGGTAGTTTGCATTATGGGGGTTGGCGGTTTAGGGGTTTATAGTGTAATTAGGTCTTTTTTTTTGGGGGGGGGTTGTGGTATTAGGGGTTAATAACTTTATTAGGTAGATTGCGTTGTGGGAGGATGGCGGTCTAGGGGTTTTGATGTGTCTGTTAAATTTTTTAGAGGCGGGTTAGATTTGTACGTGTAATTTAAAGTTTTTTGTTTTTTTACATAGCGCCAGAAGATCATATACCGCCGTAAATCACTGGCAATGCCAGATTTGTTTTCGCACATTTTTTCAACTTACGGCAGTATATGCGATTTACCCGATGTGCGCGGAGAACTTACAGGCAACAGGGGTTTCAGCAGTTGTGCTGAAACTTACGCCATTTATTTAATCTCGCCCATTGTGTGTATACTTGTTTTCTTTTATTTATTTATTTTTTCATTTATTTATGTGTAAAAGAAAATGTTGCATAAATGAGCTCTGGTTAGTTTATCTTTTATTTGACATCTGTTTTATAAAATGTAAACAGTAATCCCCTATTCATCAAACTGTATGCAGACAAAGTACTCAGAAAGAGAACCTGTATGCACTATTTCTGGGGTTCCCGTAGCACAAGAAATGCTGTCCCCTGCTCTCACACAACCAATTGCATAAGAGAAGGGCTTGTTAGTCATCTTGGTGACTGAGACTGGGTTTTTCACATCTGTAACCTCTGAGTTTGTGGACATATTGAAAAGCAGTTGTCATTATTATTATTATTGATTATTTGTAGAGCGCCAACAGAGCGACCCTGCACCTAAGCAGCCCCAAAGTTTATTACGCAGTCTCATAAATGGGGCCATAGTATTTTATTCAAATAAAGAATTAAAATAATACTAGGCATGGGATCAAAGCAGGAATTATAAATAAATATAATAAAAACAAGGGGGGGAAAATGATAAAATTTAATATAAAAGAAACCTTCAGGTAACATGATTTATTAGATGATTATATTGATTTTATGTAAGACTAACAAAACTTTTTGAGTTACAATTAACTGAGATTGTAGTTCAAAATGTATGACTTCCTTTTGTAACATAGAAGAGTACACAAACAAGAATCCTATGTGAAGGTAGGGAAATTGGTGTGGCTAAATGAAATTGATAAAGTAAAATTCTAGCATTACCAAGTATGATTAAATATATAGGCTATGCATGAAATACTGGTAATATTGCTATAAAAATCATCATGTTTTGGCATGAGTGAATAATCATGGACAAAAGGACAGAATAAAAAGGAATTAAGAACACAAATCCGTTTGTCATTTCTGCTAATGAATGTATATGAAAAATTATTACAGGCATTGTTTCCATGTGGGAGTTTAAAACTGCCATTGGATATTAATGAGCGTTACTTCAAACAATTGAGTCTATAGCAAACTATGTGAAAAAAAATAAAAATAAAAGTGTATCATTGATCAAAGTCTGCAAAGTGTTTGTGGCAATAAAAAAAGTATGTCAGTTTATTTGGTACGTGGTTTTTAATTTTATATTAATTTTATGTTATCCTTTATTATTTTTCATTATATAGTCTTAAATAATATTCAAATATTCCTATTTAATTTTTTTACTGTTTTAAAATTACTGGTTTTGGGCCAAGTGGAGTGCTATGTAGCGCTCATGCTAGAGAGCTAATTGTGCTAGAAGTTAAATTTCTGCACTCGTTGGGTTGAGCTGGTATTATGATTTGCAAGTAAAAGTTTTCACTCTCACGCTAACCCAACAAGTGCAAACAGATTACTTCTAGTGCAATTAGAATATGGCACAAACGATAACCTCTTCCCCCATAAAGGTCCATGAAGAAAAAAAGTGGAAAAAACCCTCACACCCTACAAACACGCAAACCCAATCACATGTTATGATATGTGCATAAACAATCGCATATTCACATATGTGCATACCTGATCATTTTTTCACATATGCGCATGCACAATCAGATATTCACATATGCTTATACACAATTGCATATTCTAATGTGTGCCAACCCAACATAAAAATATGGATATTTCACATTCCAATGTTTTGCACATAGAAGAATGTGTTCTATTTATTCATAAATACATATTTCTACATATATCTGATGTTTTTTGGTACAATATATATATATATATATATATATATATATATATATATATATAACACACAGAGAAAACCCAGCACTCACTTAGAAGCTCTCAGCTAAGATTTAAAAGCAAAAATGGAAAGGTTAGTCACCGCATCTGGCCAAATGGGACAAGCTCAGGTACCACGTCAAGGTCCTTTCCAATACCTGAGACCCTAAAACAGACACACAATACAAGCTTTCAAATCCAAACAAACTGAAAACAAGGGAAGGGTGCACAGGAATATGTAACCACCCTAGACATATACAAAACATGGAAGGGAACTGCACTCTCATACCGGACCGGGTACACTGCTTGTGGCTCTGGGGACAGCACAGCTTCCTGTGAGTGCCAGTGGCACCCAGGGCTGAGCATATTGCAGGGTCATAGGATGTGTACCTGGTCCGGTATGAGAGTGCAGTTCCCTTCCGTGTTTTGTTTTTATATATATATATATATATGTAGATATATATATATATATATATATATATATATACATATATATATATATATATATACATACATGATTATATATAGAGGTCTATATATCTACAGTAAATACACAGTATAACACTTTATTAAATATTAATCTTGCATAAATATAATTTTACATGTTTTTCTTTGCTTAGCTGCAAAGGGCTCCAATGTACATATATATCTATTATGAAGAGTAAAAGCAGGAATGTTTCAGCCCTCTGTGGCAAAAGGACTTAGAGTAGGACCAGTCGAATTGGGGCACCTTGAAAGCGGTGACTGGCTAAGCAAAATATGGCCATATTGTGTGACTAAGTTCCCAATATTATTTAAAAAAGAATAGTTGTCTCGATGTATATGCAGGCAATTTTTTGCAGCAGTAAAAAATATGTTGTGCTTTTGAAAATGGATGTGCGCTGATACCTCTTTGTTTGTGTAATTACTGGGTCATATTGGCAGCACTCCCAGATGTTGATTTAAACTTTTTGTAAGGTGTGCTAAAAAAACAAATTTTGTATTTGTATTTAAAATTACCAGGGAGACTGACCATCTCCCATTGGTTTAAGCACCCCACCCAAGTTCAGGTGTGCTCATTGCAGTGTTAAAGAGTTGTGAATAAAAAGCCAGGGAGTCTCATTCTATTATGAAGAGTAAAAGCAGGAATGTTTCAGCCCTCTGTGGCAAAAGGACTTAGAGTAGGACCAGTCGAATTGGGGCACCTTGTAAGCGGTGACTGGCTAAGCAAAATATGGCCATATTGTGTGACTAAGTTCCCAATATTATTTAAAAAAGAATAGTTGTCTCTTGATGTATATGCAGGCAATTTTTTGCAGCAGTAAAAAATATGTTGTGCTTTTGAAAATGGATGTGCGCTGATACCTCTTTGTTTGTGTAATTACTGGGTCATAATGGCAGCACTCCCAGATGTTGATTTAAACTTTTTGTAAGGTGTGCTAAAAAAACAAATTTTGTATTTGTATTTAAAATTACCAGGGAGACTGACCTTCTCCCATTGGTTTAAGCACGCCACCCAAGTTCAGGTGTGCTCATTACAGTGTTAAAGAGTTGTGAATAAAAAGCCAGGGAGTCTCATTCTATTATGAAGAGTAAAAGCAGGAATATTTCAGCCCTCTGTGGCAAAAGGACTTAGAGTAGGACCAGTCGAATTGGGGCACCTTGAAAGCGGTGACTGGCTAAGCAAAATATGGCCATATTGTGTGACTAAGTTCCTAATATTATTTAAAAAATAATAGTTGTCTCTTGATGTATATGCAGGTAATTTTTTTCAGCAGTAAAAAATATGTTGTGCTTTTGAAAATGGATGTGCGCTGATACCTCTTTGTTTGTGTAATTACTGGGTCATATTGGCAGCACTCCCAGATGTTCATTTAAACTTTTTGTAAAGTGTGCTAAAAAAACAAATTTTGTATTTGTATTTAAAATTACCAGAGAGACTGACCATCTCCCATTGGTTTAAGCACCCCACCCAAGTTCAGGTGTGCTCATTGCAGTGTTAAAGAGTTGTGAATAAAAAGCCAGGGAGTCTCATTCTATTATGAAGAGTAAAAGCAGGAATGTTTCAGCCCTCTGTGGCAAAAGGACTTAGAGTAGGACCAGTCGAATTGGGGCACCTTGTAAGCGGTGACTGGCTAAGGAAAATATGGCCATATTGTGTGACTAAGTTCCCAATATTATTTAAAAAAGAATAGTTGTCTCTTGATGTATATGCAGGCAATTTTTTGCAGCAGTAAAAAATATGCTGTGCTTTTGAAAATGGATGTGCGCTGATACCTCTTTGTTTGTGTAATTACTGGGTCATATTGGCAGCACTCCCAGATGTTGATTTAAACTTTTTGTATCTATAGTATTGCAATGCAAATAAAAAGAATCTGTAGTGGGTATAACAGTTCATAAAGTTCAAAGAATAAATTTACACCAAATCGGAGCCCAATGTATGATGTGTGATAAAAGATATAGAATAGAAATCCACAGTGTCTGGAGAAGGAAAACCCCGTAGGGTATCTACTTACACTCCTTACCCCCAATCGATATGAGGTAAGTGTTGCGCAGTGTTGGTAGACTCTTTTTTGGACTTCTACGGATGTAGATAGCAGCTATAGGACCTTGCTGGTGTCTTTACTCAGAGAGCCCATATTCATGTAAAACAGAGAAGAAATAATAGTGCAACCATGTTTATAGTACACACACAGTTAAATTTATTACGAGTATATCACTCACACTAAAAAAACCTCAATAACAAATGAGGTAATCAGAGAGCATAAGTATGCACGATCCACAGACCAACAGTCAGAGCAACGGCATAAAAAAGGCAGTCCACAGCAAAGGTCATAGAATAGGGTATAGTTGAACAGCAGACTAGTTTATCCGGACATGTTTTGAAGGTACAGTCGTGACAACCGTCTTCATCAGAGGATATATATATATATATATATATATATATATATATATATATAAAAAAATATATATATATATGAATATTTATTTAGACATACAAAGAACATATTCTGCTATGTGCAGAACATTGGAATGCATAATATCTACAGTAAATACACAGTATAACACTTTATTAAATATTAATCTTGCATAAATATAATTTTACATGTTTATATATATATATATACATATGTATTGATGTGTTTATATGTGTATATATGTCTGCAAATACATATATACACATATAAATACATACTCTCACACACACACACACATATATATATATATATATATATATATATATATATATATACATACTGTATATGTATATATATATATATATATATATGTATATATATATGTGTATACATATCCATCTTTAGACATGTGTATATATGTATCTCTGGGGTATATTTATCAAAGCGTCAACTGAAAATACGCTTGAATCCCGCATTGTATTTGTCGCAAGATTGATCCGCCGTAGTAATCAAAGCATCAAGATTGGCAAATGTTGACATTTGTGACCATATATATGATCCTGCGATCTCAATCCAATGCAGATCGATGCTTGCGTCATTACAGATGTTTCAAATTCAGATTCGATTTTATTTGACCCTTTTCCAAATTTATCAAACATTTAACAGGTACTGTCGCGTCTATTCCGACGCAGCGTACCTAGTTTTCAATCCACCACCCTTGAGGCTGCGGATGCCATAGAACTCAACGGAAGTCTGAAAACACAGCTTATGTTTGATGCTACAAGAGAATGAAGTATATTACATAATAAAAGTAAATGATAAACTTCATTAAAATTGTATACCCTTTCTAAATCAAACAATATTATTGCTCCACATTTGGTGTACTGGTAAATATAGGGATAAAAATGAAAAATACATTACTACTTATGGATTATGTTACAACTTTGTCTCTCATTACAAAGCAAGGGGCAATATTATCTCTCCAAATTTGTTGCAAAGTTTTGCCCCAAACTTGTCGCACTAATAGATATACTGTAGATATAAAAATGAAATAAATAAACAACATAATATAGCTAACTTCTTTTTATTTTTTTGGAAAAATCTATGTGCACCATGTTTAAGCCATGTAATACAAGTCCCACTCTCCACTTTGCACCAATTATGACCAAACTCCTAAACAACCCTAACACTAGTGAATTTTTCAACCACTTTTGATTGGAATATGAATAATCACATGATTTATGACATCAGCCAATATGATTCAAATATACATTTTAAACTATCACTAACGAATCAAATTGCTCGATACTTGTGTAATTGATCACTCATCAGAACTTGCAAGTGCCATTTGTTATATTGCGTATTATACTTTGAAAGTATGTATATATGAAATTAGCATTAAAGATAAACATTGATGCTAACATTATGAAACACAGTGTAATATTTTAGACAATGATTTTAAAATTCAAATTGATGTTTGATTCAATATAATCTTAAACTGATAGCTCAAAGGGATAGCCTACCTAACATTAAACTGTCATGATTCAGATACAGCAGAAATTAAAATCACCTCTTTACTGTCATGTTATTTTCAGTGTATTTCTTCCTTCTCTTGAATTTCTTTTTCAGTAAGAAATGTCATCTTATATGCCAGCCCATTTTATAACACCTGTGTAGGGGTAGTTTTTAAAACTAGATTGTAATCAGGAGGGGTTACACAGGTACAGAGAGAAAACTGGCCCAGCTCTAAAAATATCAATTGATTCCAAATAAATACATATGATACCCTGATTACATGTTAATTCGCAATTATTCATTCTCAGAATAATAATAATACATTTACACTATATACATATAGTGGTGTAAATAAACACAGAGATATGACAGATAACTTTGTTTAGAACAAAAAAAAAACTTAAAGACATGTAAATAGGGGGCGGAGCCAACAGCGAAGCAGTGCAGTCGCACATTTCAGGAGCTCCAACAATTCTACATATAAAGTGTAATTATGGAGGCCGCTCCAGCTCGCATATTGGTTCCTAAATGAAGACTGGTTGACATGGGAGACCGGTGCACCTAATCCTTACGAGATCTACACTATATTGACGAGAACTGGCGATTCTGAAGTGTATACCGCTGACACGCAGTTCCATAGTCAGCCATCTTGGGCCTACTGCTACTGTGTTCTCCTTAAGTGGGCTGTTTTCTACAATTGGCATTCATGAAGTCTGGAGATCAGATATTAGAGGAGATGTACCTCTTTCTGGATGGGTGTAGTGGCATGTTTGATTGCTTATTTAACCTATCGCCCCACCAAACAGCTAACAAACTTGAGGCCCATGGTTCCCACGTGCCTGCTGGTATGGCCGCTCCTGGGGGTGGTGGCGCTTTGGGGCCCCGGCGCTCCTCGCCTCCTGGGGAGGCTGTGTTGGGAGCACAACCCGAGATTACATTGACTTACCTGCCCTGGAGGGAACCCGAGAACAAAATTTCCCATGCTAGATGCCCAACGCCCTTAGACAACTCAACTTCTACCTGCGTGCCACCAATGATGAGAAGCCGATCTAGTTCAGCGCAACAGATGCCTCTTGCTATGTCCGGTAGCTGCAAAGGGGGATTGTCACCTACAGCTGAAGACGCCACTCATGTAGTTACCCTGCCGCTCACGGAACTCTATCTGCTTATCGCCGAAACAGAAAAGACCTACACAGGGCCGCCTTTGGCCTCGGAGTTGGCAATTTCCAGGGTCATAATGCGGAGCTTGGAGCACTCAGTGCGGACAGATTTCTCTCCGTACGATACAGGACACTATCAAAATTGGCGAGAGGGTGTAGGTTGAGGCCAAACAGCTGGTGAGATTTTGTGTCGCTGCACCCTTGAACTCTCCTGAACTCTCCTATTATATTTAATACTAGAAAACTGTCTAGCTATACTCCTTGGTCTCTCCTGCTCACTTATGATAAGTATTGGACACTAGTTTTGCCGTTTAGTTTAGCTGTTAAGTATACACAAAGTTTTTACAGTTGAAGATTGTTAATTTTATTTACAACAGTATATACTCTCTAAAATGTTCATAATACTATGTGTTATGTTTTGTCATGTCTACATATAAGCTAATGTGCCCAACTCAGTGATTTTTGCTCCACTAGATATAGCATATTCTCTCTTTATGTGCCTGCTTATAATTACACAGATAACATGATTATAATACTATGTGTTATATTTTGTCATATCTATATATAAGCTAATGTGCCCAACTCAGTGATTTTTGCTCCACTAGATACAGCATATTCTCTCTTTATGTGCCTGCTTATAATTACACTGATAATATGTTTATAATACTATGTGTTATGTTTTGTCATATCTATATATAAGCTAATGTGCCCAACTCAGTGATTTTTGCTCCACTAGATACAGCATACTCTCTCTTTATGTGCCTGCTTATAATTACACTGATAACAGGTTTATAATACTATATGTTATGTTTTGTCATATCTATATATAAGCTAATATGCCCAACTCAGTGATTTTTGATCCTCTGGATATAGCATACTGCAGGATTTAGATTAATTTGTTTAGACTGTGCCATATTTATAGCTTGGCCATGCTTCTGTATTGTATTTAAGTGGCCCAAGGCGTGAGGTTGGGCTTCTCATGCTTTTCATATCTTTATCTGCATGTTTGTTACATCTCCATCATCCATATAGCAGTGTAATCATCGCTAGGTCTAGGCGGAGGCCCATACCCCACGTGACTGAAGACCCTGCTTGTCAAAAGCCCTTATCCTTTTGTTACGCCCATAGTTGCAGTATAACCACATGTCTTAGAGGAAACATTTTGTAAAGGTATCCATAATTGGCTCTTAGACTTAGGACCCCCCTATTATATATTATATTTTATATTTTATCTTTGCGGTCCAGCTTTGTGCTAAACGTGTTTATTGTTTCAGCACTGATCATTGATCTTAGCCAGCAGAGTATTGATTCTATATACCCAATCTGTCTTCTTTATATATTGACCCTCGCAGTATATAGATCATTGGATTTAATTTCTCATCCCATTCCCATGTTAGACTTTTGAGCTAGTACCATTGATATTAACCCAAGGGGGTTGGGCTGCCAGCGGCCGGGGCAGCAAAACCCTCTTTCCAACTATTTTAACTAGGTGCAAGCCCTTAACTATCATTGGGAGTTTGGAGGCGTATAACTACTCACAAATAAAGCTGGCTTTACTTTAGTATTCTTATTACAACTCCTGAACTTCTAGAAATCAATACACGCACAACTCAATTTTCTATTATATTTAAATTCCCACCTCCCCCCCCTCCCCACCCCCCATAATAAGCCTCCCAATTTGGGAGAACTAACTACGCGGCTTATCTTGCCCATGCCGCACTATAATTATTATATCGTACCTACATATCATAGTATATTATTTTAGCAAAGGAATGGTGCCTCCATGGCAGCTATTGGTTGAAATATTACCTACCAGTCTATTTTAGGATACTATATTATGTTTTATATCTTACATCGTACCTACATATCCTGCTATGTTCTCTAAACATCGTATGTAAAAATAACTGAGGTTCCAGTCTTTCGCTTGGTGTTACATGTGATGAGAATGTAATCTATCTCTATGTATGCAGAATCATTATACTGTATTTTATATGTTTGTCTTAGGATATGTTCCTCCTCTTGTGTTGTATTATTTTCGCACAACCTCAATAAAAACTAAAATTAAAAAAAAAAAAAAAAAAAAAAAAAAAAAAAATTAATTTGTAGGTAACCCAACAATTGTTTTTATATTAGAGACGTCTCTATAGTTGTTATATAATTTTATGTATCAATAAATGACATTGTTTTTTTCAAAAAAAAAAAAAAAAAAAAAAAAAAAAAAAAAAAAAAAAAAAAAGACATGTAAATATGTTTGCAAAAGATTTCTGACATAACACACACATATATACAATATATAAGTATGTGCATATATATATGTACAAATTCTAGCATTAAAGGGACAGTCTCTTCCAAAATAAACTTTCATGGTTCAGATAGAGAATATAATTTTAAACAATTTTCCAATTTACTTTTATCACCAATTTTGCTTTGTTCTTTTGGTATTGTTAGTTGAAAGCTAAACCTAGGAGGTTCATATGCTAATTTCTAAGCCCTTGAAGGCCGCCCTCTTCTCTCAGGAAATGCTGACAGTTTTTCACAACTAGAGGGTGTTAGTTCATGTTTGTCATATACTGTAGATAACACTGTGTTCACGCACGTGGAGTTAAGGTGAGCCAGCTCTGATTGGCTAAAATGGATATCTGTCAAAAGAACTGAAATAAAGGGGCAGTTTACAGAGGCTTATATACTGTACAAGGCAATCACATAGATAAAAAGTGTATTTATATAACTGTGTTGGTTGTGCAAAACTAGGGAATGAGTAATAAAGGGATTATCTATCTTTTTAAGCAATAAAAATTCTGGTGTAAACTGTCCCTTTAATAATCATTTATAAAAAAAACAACATGAGATAAAAGCATATCATGACTTCTAGAAATACAAATACACATTAATTTATGTGAAAGTATCATATAACAAATAAATATAAAAATTACTTTCCATGAGATATTGTTTGTTGAGGTATAAATTTATCTATTTCTTGGACATTAACAGATGAAAAATAAAAGATTAGCTTTAGAGAAATGTGGTTGTTCATGGACAGTAATGAAATGGTATAAATAACCGTGACATCGATGATTGTTAGTTAACAACAGTCCGATGCTCATCGCACGGTACTTGACGTACATGTTTTTGACTTTTTTTAATAAATAAGGGGATTGTATGTGGATTTGCATCAGCGATGTCTGCCGATGTCTGGCGAGCGTATTGACGTCGGCGAATGCACTGAGATTGACACTTTGATAAATATCCCCCTAGATGTTAATGTCCTTTGGCTGCCTTTTTTTTTCTAACACCTGCGATCTCATATCTTTGAGCCCTTATAACTTTTGTGTGCAATATTTGTTTTAATAATTTTTATTAGATGGTGTTATTATGAGTGAAAGCATACTTTGTAGTGTATTTTTATGTGTTTTGCGCAAATTTTTAGTTTTGTGAAATAGTTAAAAACCACTCTGAAGTTGCGTAATCACTTGCGCAAATTGTGATATCGCCTGCACGAAATTGTTTGTGCTCCACTTGTAATCTTGCCCTTTATGTCTAATTCTCCTAACTACAGAATATAATGGACATTTTTAAAGCAAATTATAGAATTCACCAAATAATAATGCCAAGAAAAAATATTTTAAATGTTTTCTTAACATATGAATATCAAATTTCTTAATAATTTTAAAAGCACTCTTAAAACCACTGTTTTGATAAGTATAAATAATGCTGGCATTTTAACCTCAGTTAATAAAAAATATTCTTAAAAAAGGAGTAACAACCAGATCAGTGTCAGACCTATGACAAGTAATAATAATAGATGGGTCACCTTTTTTAATGGGATTGATTTAATCTTGTTTAATTATATTAGATTTGTATAGGGTGAACTCAATGGACTTTTTTTAACCTCATTTACTATGTTTCTATGTTTGTTACAAGGGACAGCTGTTGTGGATGAAAGAGGCTGGAAGATGGGTATTTCTATAATAAGGATTAAGGTAAAAAAATAAATGGTGTTGTTAATTTAAATAGGGATTGGCACTAGAGTCTTGTGTGTTTGTTAACAGTTATACTGGAGTTATTATGAAGGATGATCCCTTGAATGCTGGGAGGTTGCACTAGGGAGATGTATAGGACACAGAGATAGTGGTGGGGGTCTCAGATTTAATAGCTTAAGGGGGTGCAAGAGATGAGGATTTATTATTTTGAGGGTGTAGTTAAGATACATTTTCAGGTCAATATGACTAGGGTTAATATGATTCTTTTGGTTTATTGTGTGTGTGTTTTTTTGTTGTTGATGTGGCATAGGCAAGTTTGCTAATTTCAGACTTGTAAATGGGGTCTAATTGCAGTATGGTATACAAGTTACATAAAAGTAATTGCAGCAGGGATCCATAATGGTTAAGGTTAAGCTTAATAAAGGATCATTGCTATGGTTACTAGGATGGTCTAAAAACTATTATAAATATTACAGGTATAATACAATAATAATAGTGTTTTGAATATTTTTACCTGTAAAAAATACTTAGAAAAATCTGTTTTCCTCTAAGAATTTATTACATTTTAAAGGATTGAGCACGTGGTGTTATCACTGGTAACTTCCTATATTGCAATTATCAGATTTCTAACACCACCCATTACCAAAATAACCTTAACCTTTGCCCCTAGTACCATAAATAATAAAGGCGGCCTTACATTTAAATTAACTATCTACCTCTGAAATCTCATTAGCAAACAAAACTTAACTAAAGCAGCCAACTTTATTAACACTATCCTGCCCCTATCCCTTCAAGTACACCATAACTATGATCCCCCAATGAATTAATACTAATAACACTGGCTGCCAATGCTCAAAATAAATTTCACAATGCCATTTTAATAAAACACTAACCAATTCTTCCAGAATTGTAATTTTATAAACCACACAAAACTTGACAGCATGTGTCATTCTATATGTGAAAAAGTTATACATTTTATCTATCATCAACTAAGGCCTTGGGAGAACAAAGCTAGGTTTGGAAATCCATGGATTTCTTAGTTGGAGTACATCAACCTATCATAATTAAAACCATGTCCAAAGATCGAACCTAGCATACATACTGGTCAATGACTTTGCCTTACCTACCCCCATCCTCTGCTAGATTTAATATTATATTTACATTTCAAAGTATTAACTTCATCATAAACATCTGCTAAGATCATATCCATAAAGGGTCAAAACAGCTCACTGGGCTTTCTAAAAAGTTGCATTTTTAAAAATAAAATAAGAAAAGTGTCTTTATAAAAATTTACAACAGCTAAAGTAGAAATACAACGCAAACATTCTAGAATATGTAAGGCCCAAATAGCTATCAACCCATTCCCCTAAACAAAAAAAAAAATTGAAATGGTGCAAACATCTACCACAATGTTTTTGTAGGATATCCAGGCAGAGCAGAAAAGACCAACCTCAACAGCAATTCACATGAACTAAATACAGAACAATATAAAATGCTGCTAACTATTATACTTAATGACAGCAAAATATCCATGCCTTTGACATTTTAACGCATACTTTGTAAAATATTGCGAGATAGGGGAATTACATGGTGCCAGTTCCAAAGAATCACACACAAGCTGTGTAATTAGCTTAAAAATTAAAGTATTTATATATATAATTATCGATATCTACCTTTTATTAATTACAAACATTAAAGGGACAGTCAGCACCAGAATTTATGCATAACCAACACTGTTATAGAAATACACTTTTTACCTCTGTGATTACCTTGTATCTATGCTTCTGCAAACTGCCCCCTTATTTCAGTTCTTTTGACAGACTTGCATTTTAGCCAATCCGTGCTCACTCCAGGGTAACTTCATGTGCATGAGCTCAATGTTATCTATATGAAACACATGAACTAATGCCCTCTAGTGGTCAAAATGCATTCAGCTTAGTGGCAGTCTTCAAGGTCTAAGAGATTAGCATATGAACCTCCTAGGTTTAGCTTTCAATTAAGAATACCAAGAGAACAAAGCAAAATTGGTGATAAAAGTAAATTGGAAAGTTTTTTAAAAATGACATTCCCTATTTAAATCATTAAGGTTTTTTTTGGACTTGACTGTCCCTTTAATAAGTATTTTATATTTATTGGCTTTCTTGCTTTTCTGTACTATGCATATATTGTTCCTTGGTTTACTTCTAGTCTATAGCTTTTTTTCTGACATTTTTGCCTTTATGATGATCAAGTGGAAGTCAGATCATCTAAAAGTTCAACTTCTTTTATTGCTAATGTTGTCCAAGTTACTCTGAGACTTTTTACAGCTTCCTACTACAGTATGTTCCAGTGAATTTCAGGCAATTTAAGGTTGCCGCCTAAATAATAATCTCTTCTTCCCTGTTGATGCTTGTATGTGAAGAACATTGGAATGGGAAATATCCATACTTTCATCTCGGGCTAGCACACATGAGAATATGCAATAGGGTTTGCACGAGAGTGGGTGATTTTTTTCCACTTTTTTTTCTACATTGACTTCTATGGGGGAATACGTGAACGTACATGCAATATTCAAACTTTAGCTTTTTGTGCTTGTTGGGTTAGTGTGTGAGTGAAAACAGATTACTTTCAGCTTATAATATGAGCGCAACCCGACGCGTACAAAAATCTTACTTCTAGCACAATTAACGCTTGTTTGATAACTTTATTAGCAGTCCATTTGTAGTCTGGCCCACAGTAGATCATTTGCAGTTCATTAATATCACTACCGACAGATCTGTACTGTTTTAACATTCACATTAAAGGGTCATTAAAACTCTCTTGCTTTTATGTAAAAACTGTGCCTGTCGATGCTCCCAAGAAAAGCCAAAAAGCAAATGCCGTGGCCTGGAATTTCTTTTTGGTCTCTAGGGAGTTTGGGACAAGCACCGTTTTCACACAATTTTTGTCTCCAATGCTAGCTTTAGCCTTTGATTTTGCTTGTACTTGGCATCTTCTTAGTCATCAGCATCAAAACAAAGCAATACAGCAAGTAATATTGTAAATAATATTTGTGCTTTACTTTATAAATAAGCTATTTTCCTGACTCCCCCCAAAATAAAATGTTAACAAAGGGCAAAACTGGGGAAAGGGTAATAAAGGGAATAGCTATATTTTTAAACAATAACAATTCTAGAGTAGACTGCCCCTTTAAGTCATATTGAAAAACTGCGTACATTATAAGCAATCCAATTAGGGCTGAGAACAATTATTTATTGGTCTATGACTATTCTTTTCTTTTCCCCTTTTACAATTTGTTTTGCATTATATTTTCACTGACATTCTATGTACATATTTTGTGTGTTTGTGTATTTAAACAAGTGTAGTTTTATGCAAGTCATTTTTACGTTATGGCTATCTGTTACATAATAAAAGCCCTAGCAAATCAAATTATTTCACTATCTGTTTCATACATTTTGAGTTGAGGTGTGTGTGTGTGTATGTATGTATGTATTTCTGTGTATAAATGTGTGTGTGTGTGTATTTGTGTGTTCAAAATGTGTGTGTATGTATGTGTGTATTTGTGTGTATAAATGTGTGTGTATGTATGTATGTATTTCTGTGTATAAATGTGTATGTGTGTATTTGTGTGTTCAAAATGTGTGTGTATGTATGTGTGTATTTGTGTGTATAAATGTGTGTGTATGAATGTATGTATTTCTGTGTATAAATGTGTGTGTGTGTTTGTATGTGTGTATTTGTGTGTTCAAAATGTGTGTGTATGTATTTGTGTGTATAAATGTGTGTGTGTGTGTGTATACAATTCTGAAAATCTAAACATATACATTAAGGGGACAGTTAACATCAAAATTGTTATTGTTTAAAAAAATAGATAACCCCTTTACTACCCATTCCCCAGCTTTGCACAACCAACATTGATATATTAATATACTTTATAACATTTAAACCTCTAAATTACTTCCTTCCTTTTAAATCACTACAGACTAGGATTGCCACCCAGCCGGTAATTGGCGATTAGGAGCCGGTGTCGGCATTAGTAAAATAACGGCAATGCAAAAGCCGTTTTTTTAAGTACTGCAAACTGTAAGTAAAAAACTTCAATACAAGCATAGTGTCATTGCGGTTTATAAATGGCGTCCATGAAACAAGTTATCTTCCGTGGCCCTATCATACCATAGAAAACAGAAGCTGATCTAGACAGGCACCCCTCATCTTTCAACGTTTTGTGTACTTCCGGTAACATGGCACTACCCATTGAGTTCTGCATGGTTGGATTGATCAGATGTTAGTTGATATATTTAATTAGTTTAGTGTTTATTTGCGGACGGCAACAATTAAATTTGAGTTTTTTTTAAAACACTGCAACAGCTATGTCAGGTATGTCTAAATTGCACTTATAGATTTTCTGTTTTGTGCTTAACTGTCATATGGGCCAGCAGTGTGTGTGCACCTTAGATTAATTTGTTTCTTACATTAAATAAAATACTTCAATATAACTTACTTGCTTTAGAACTTAATGAGCATTGAATGTTAGGTGTTTGCAAAATAAAGTTTGCGATCTGCAATGGATAATGTTAAAAAGACAACATCTTCTCAACTGATGGTAAACAAAGATTTTGATGTCTCTTGTGTTCAACTTAATGTCTTTTTCTTTTATTTTCCCTGCTATGTATGGAAGATGTTTACAGTTATGATTTTGAATGATGATAAATACTACTGTATTTAAAAGATGTTTCACCTGTTGAAATTAACCATTTCTTTTTGATGTAATGTTTTGAAACTAAAAAACCAATAAAAACTATTGGATAAAAAAAAAAATATATATAATACTGTAAGTGGTTACATTTTCATTTAGCCTGTGTATAGCTAGGGATACAAAACACAAAACAATTTCCATGGGGGGGTGGGGGGTGATTATGTATTTTTTTTTTTATTTTAAATTATTACCTTCCTAGCAGCTATGTTGTCATTTGCAGTGCTTTAGAAATAATGTTGAATAATGAGAAATTAACATAATCAGTGTACATTTTTTTTTTACCAGGTTATAATCTAGTTATCATACATGCTGTTGTAATTGTTATTATTATTATTACATTGAGTGATATATACAATGTGATGGACTTTTAAAATAGATCTTCTGTGTAACAGATTTATTAATTTCTCTTTCTAAATAACCTTATTGGATTCCGGATCTTCTAGTAGATTTTTAGCTCTGTTTAGTGACACTGTAGTGACACTTGTCTCACAAACACTAAGGGCTCCATGTACGAAGCAGCAAAAGCTGCTCCGGAGCCTTTGCGGGGCAGGTTCACATATGCGAGCCTGCTTCCCGCAATGTAAGAAGCAGCGGTCATTAGACCGCTGCTTCCTACAGCCTACGCCACCTCTTAGGTGGCGAAGCAAAATCACAGAGAGCACGCTCGCTCTCGGTGATTGACAGCCCCTTCAGTCGCGTGATTGGTTGCGCGATTGAAGGGGCGGGCATTACACACTCCGATGCCCGTGTGTAGCGGAGGCAGGCGGACAGCTTTGCGAGTTAAGAAGCTGTCCGCCCGCCTCTTAGTACATGGCACCCTAAATAGTTTGGTTTTATCCACACTTGGGCATAATGAAACTCAATTTTATTGTTAAAGACCACTGACAGATAACATTGTATAGTCAATGACTACTTAAAAGGACATAACCTCATATGCTTTTCTTTCATGATTTTACTACCATTATCTAATGTGTTTTGTTCTCTTCCTATACTTTATTGAAAAGCATACCTAGCTAGGCATAGGGAGCAGCAATGCCCCACTGTGAGCTAGCTGCTGATTGCTGGCTGCACATATATGCCTGTTGTAAATGGCTCGCCCAATACTAGGGTTGCCAGGGTGGGGCTGAGGATGGTCCTCTATGGAAGGTATGGCAAAGGATGGCCTGCTGTCAAATGTAGGAGTTGGTATGATCCAGAGGGTGGTAGGGAGGGGAGTTGTTTCCTTGGATTTCCTCTCTTTCCTCGTGTCACCCAAGGCAATGAGAAACAATCATCCAGGTATATCAGGCTGGTACACTTTTTTTTTTTTTTATATTTAAGTGTTTTTATTGAGGGAATAACAATTCCAAGACAAATACAGTTTGCTCATACAAACATATGACACATAATACATGATAAGATACATATTGCATGCCTAAGAGAAAAAAAAAAATGAAGAAATAAAAGATACATAACAACATATGCAGAGATAGTCCCAAATTGAAATGTAGTCAAATGCGTGAAGAGTAAAAAGCAAACCTGAATTCACCCTCATTTTTCCCTCCAATATTGCTGAGGCCACTTTTGGACCCTTGTATTAAAAGTACTACTCAGAGGGGCTTTAAATAATGCAGACCTAGACAAGGCCTGCATTCTATATGCTCCTTCCCATGGCAGCTAGGACCACGGGTAGGTCCCTAAAACTGGTAATAACATTAAGGGAAGATGTTCCAGTTAAGCATAAGAACTTTAAAGATACAAGTACTAAACTCTATGTCAGAGATAGAGAACCCCATAGACAGATTCACACATACATACGAAAACAGATAGATGATATACAAATGAGCTAACATCAATACTAAGATTATGGTGCTGTACCGTCTATAGACATTGAACTCGGGATAATATTCATAATAAATCTCTTCATTTTTAATCTGGAGAACCATTTTTTCACTTATATAAACAGAAACCCCTATATTGGTTCTACGAACAGGGCAGAGACAATATAACTCTGCCAAAAAGGAGTATGGAGGATAAGCTAGTTATCCCTTACCTTACATTTGTGAGGGGGGGGTGGAGGAAGGAGAGGGGGGGAAGAGGGAGAAAGGGGAGAAGAAGGCAAGGGGGTGAGGGGAAAAAGAAGGGGGGAGAAGGAAAGGAGAGAGAGAGAGGGGTAGGAGAGGAGAGAGGAGGAGTAATGGAGAAGGGGGAAAAGGTGATAAGGGGGGAATAGGATGGTAAGGGGGGAGGGGGAGTGGAAAAGGAGAAAGGAGGATGGAGGGGAAGGGAGGAAGGATGGAAGGGGAGGGGGAAAGGTGGATAGGGAGGGGGAAGGGTGGATAGGGAGGGGGAAGGGTGGATTGGGAGGGGGGAGGTGAATAGGTAAGGGGGAGGGTGGATGGGGGGAAAGGGTGGATGGGGGGGGGAGGGCGAAGCCTAGAATGGAAACAAGGTCTCTCATGGTGAGCAGGCAGTGGATCTTAAGTTATATTTAAATGTAAATACTTTCCTCCTCACCAGTGTATAATCTCAGGAGGGGGCCGCAGTAGAGATAAGGGGGCAGCCTTTCTACAGGGTATAAATGAAGAAGGGATCACAAACAGACATTTAATAGGGCACTAGGTCATTAGGTTTAATGGTGATCTGTGCACATAGCAAAATTAACTAGGCAGTTCAATACTGCTAAATTACATGCTATAAAAGCATCGCTCTCTCCAGCTCTCAGGTTACACACATTAAAAGATCATAAAAGGTAGGCCTACAAAATACTGGGAGTTAGTAATACAATGGCACACATATATCATTTATTAGTGAAGTGCAACCGTCTAAGCAGTCCAGAGATGGGGATGTGACTAAAACACTAGACTGACCCTTATTCTCATAGATTTAGATACTGTGACCTAGATTATGTCGTATTTATGTCACCCAGTGTAAAAGCTACATTACTGAATCAGCCCAAGGGCTTCATAAACGCAGTGTATAATGTGCAGTAATTGTGTTCTAACAGTTATGAGATCAAAATCATCAGACAACAACTTAATGTCCTGAGACTCAAATCCGTTTTCAATAGTTCTCCTCAGCCCACTCCGGTCCTGCAGGCTAGCGACCAAGCTGTACAGCCAGGCTCCCCACATCCAACTGAGACAAATTCCAATGCTGGCAGTCTCGTATGACAGAGCCTACACAGGGCCTGAAATAGCTGACCTGCGCTGCCTCTGTCCTGGGAGCTCGCAATCACAGGGACAACCTGAACCCCATGCCTAGTAACCGGGGCTGGATGAAATAAATTCTCCGTGCAAGTCAGCATGGGGGTAATACCCCCGTTCTCATGAGGAAATGAATACAAGGAAGGCTGCCAGTCCTGACAGCCATCTCTAAGTCCCGCCACTACAGGCCTAGAAATGGATCTCACTGCTAAGTCCGACTGGGTAAGAGATTGCAGGTGAACGGATCCACTTGTTCCCACGGGAGTCATATCTTGGCTTGGTTGCAATGCCTGGCCGGAAGAGCATGGCGTGTTCTTTTGTTGTCTGGCAGAGACCACCTCCCCCACCGCTATTGGCGTAGTAGCCAAACCCCGACCTCCAACAGACTGCATTTTCAACAAAAGGCTATCAAACCTAGCCAGAATTGCATTCTCGTAGACCTCAAATAAAGCTTGTAGTGCGCTCTTAGAAACCGACATCCTGGATAATGTATAATTCTCACCAGTGCAGAAGGTGACGCTTCATAAGGCTGTGCTAGGGCTAGCTTCTCCCCAGTAGAAAATTAAGTATCCGTTTCTAGTAGCTAATGGCCTCTATAGCCCTTATGTCATCAGGCTGGTATCGTTAACCCTCCAGTAGTGGAAGTCTGATTGCGGCAGGAGTTTCACCGGCTCTGGCGATCACATCCTGAAGGTCTAATACTGCGGTGTTACCAGGGTCCCCGAATTTTCATTGTTCTCACCCACTGCGGGCACATAACCGGCAACCAGGCTGGTCTTTTAGCTTCAAGGGTGATTTAGGGCAATTTTATATGAAATATCATTAGTTTTTAGCTTGTTTATGGTTAATTATGGCAGGAGCTGTAGTCCCACACGTCTACTCTGATAGCTAGTTGGCTCCGCCCCCCCTGGTACACTTTTATGGCTCCGTCCTCACCCATGGCTGGTATTTTTTTAAAGGAAAAGGTGGCAATCCTACTACAGGCAACCTCTTATCACATGCTGTTTTATTTGCTTATCACAACAGCAGACTGCTAATACATGTGGGCCATATAGATAACATTGTGTTCACACCCATGGAGTTGTGGCTGACACTGCACATATTGGCTAAAATGAAAGTCAATAGATAATAAATAAATAGCCATGTGATCAGGGGGCTGTCAAAAGAGGCTTAGATACTAGGTAATCACAGAGGTTACACGTATATTAATGTAACAATGTTGGCTTGCAAGACTGGGGAATGGGTAATAAAGGGGATTATTTATCTGTTAAAATAATAAATCATTTGGAGTTGACTGTCCCTTTTATGTCCCTTTTATAATCGGAAAACAAATTACTCAGATTTAGGAAACACCGAGCAAATTATAAGTAATCCAATTGGGTCTGAGAACAATTATTTATTAATTTATGATTGTTATTTTCTTTTACACTTTTTACAATTCGTCTTGTATTATATTTTCATTAACATTTTGTGGGGCAGATTATGAGTGGAGCGCTAACATTATGTGCAAGCGAAAAGGGGTTTATTGCAGGTGTTTGCTCACGTTGGGTTTAGCACTGGCATTCATGGGCGTCCGCAGGAATGTTTCCAGGGTGGGGGGCAAATATGCTTCACAATGTAATAATACCAAAACATCTAAAGACATAGGGGCTGATTTATGTAAGTGCTAGCGGACATGATACGATGTAGCATATCATGTCCACCACACATCGATAAATGCAAACAACATACGCTATCGGCATTTATCATTGCACAAGCAGTTCTTGTGAACTGCTTGTGCAATGCTGCCCCCTGCAGATTCGCAGCCAATCTGCCGCTAGCAGGGGGTGTCGATTAGCCCAATCATATAGGATCGGGCGGATTGAAGACCACAGCCTCAGAGGCAGTGGACAAGTTATGGAGCAGGGATCTTTAGAACGCTGCTTCATAACTGCTGTTTCCGATGAGCCTGAAGGCTCGCACGGAAACAAGGGGAACAAGGGCCATTCGGCCCTTGTTAAATCTACCCCATAGACATATCTGAGTATGTATTGTAGCAAACAATTGTAAATGAGTAGTATTTATACTTGCTGACAGGGACAAACACTTATGTGCAGAATTAATAAGACAAATGTGGAAGCTGACCACCTGCCTGCAATCAAAAACAGAAACATCCTCTATTGCCAGCAAGTAAGACATTGCTTAACCATCCTTTTTCTGAAGTAGCATTGGTGCAGCATGACACATATAAAGAACACTGTAGGTGCTCTGAAAAGGTATCAGGCCCTACAATCTCAAGTAAACTTATCCACCTCACCCAAGAAAAAAATAAAAATAATATATATATATATATATACTGTATATATATATATATATATATATATATATATATATATATATATATATATATATATATATATATATATATATATATATTGGCATATACATAGGCTTACAAAAAATGCATGCAAATACAATGAGTTATAGATTAATAATCACTCAGATACAGTCACTGACATTTAGACTTGTGCATGGCCAAAAAATTTGTTTCTGTTTGGATTGATTCGGATGTTTTCAAATTTCGGTTTGGATCGATTCAAATTCAGAAAAATTTGAATGAATTTGTTTCGGATTCGTTTCGGATTCATTCGGATTCAAATAAATTCAGCTGGATTCGGTTTGGTTCGATTCGGAAATTCGGATTTTCGGTATGTGTTAGGTGGGATGTGCTGTGTATTAGACTAGTATTATGTACTGTATATTAGGTGTAACCCATAGCAGAGTGATATAAACTAATATACTGTACAATACTAGTGTAATCCATGGCCATCCGAATGTAACAAATAAATCCGAACTAATTCAGATTTATTTGGTAGATTCGGTACTACTATAATTCGGAAATTTGAATCGATCCGAATCTCCGAATTTAACAAATTCGTCCGAATTTCGATTTGTTCCGAATCGAAATGCACATGTCTACTGACATTCTCACACCCATGCCAGACATCTATACCTAGGCATTACACTTGTTATTAAAGGGACATGGTTCAGATAGAGCATGACATTTTAAATAACTTTCCATATACGTATTTCTATTATCTAATTTGTTTTATTCTCTTTGTATGTTTTGTTCAAAAGTGTACCTAGGTAGGCTCAGAAGCTGCTGATTGGTTGGTTGCTGCACATACTGCATATGCATCTTGTCATTGGTTTTCAGCAAGCTTGGTGCATTGCTGATCTTTCAACATACAATATCACAAGAATGTTGCAAATTAGATAGTCAGTAAATTCGGAAGTTGTTTAAAATTGTATGATCTATCTGAATCATAAAATAATTTTTTTTAGATATCATGTCCCTTTAAGGACAGACACAAATCAACTAGCACACATGCACATCACTCTCAGTTTCCAGCTTTTAAACAGATATCCACCAATATAAACACATAAGACAGACACAAGGCTAATACATGTGCAGACACACAATGACATACACACATGTACGCTACTACCAACAGTCTCATAGAACAGTGTTTCTCATTTGCAATCTTCAGGGCACACCAACAGGCTGATCAGTAACGATGGTTATTACTCTGCTCTCACCCAAAGTAATCATGAATATCTGGTCTGTTAGTGTACCCTGAAGACAGGGAATGGCAAACACTTTTATAGAGAACACAGCATACCTTTACAGCACTTTATGATACACATTCCCTGTGGTGTTGTCAGCTTCTAGAGTATAAAAAACACTACAGTACACTAAAGTATTAACTTATTCTGTTATACAAAGGGGCTTATTTATCAAGCCGTCAACCGCAAATACGCTGGAATTCTGCAGCGTAATTGTGGCGAGCCTGATTCCCCTTATTTATCAAACCCTACAGACTGGCAAAAGTAGAATTTTGTGACATAACATACGATCCACCGGTCAAAGTCCGACACAGATTGATGCTTACATCATTACAGATGTTCCGAATGCAAATTCGGCACTATCTGACTACTTTTGCTAGTTAACAAATTTCTACCAGGCACGCTCGGCACTATTCCAGCCCAGCGCACCTGGTTTTCAATCCGCCGCCCTGGAGGCGGCGGATGCCATAGGAATCAATGGGAGTCTGAAAGCAGCGAAAGCTCATGTTCGCTGCTGCCCGATATCCTATTGATTCCTATGGGAGAATAAAGTTATGTTTACACCTAACACCTAACATCCTAACATAACCCCCGAGTCTAAACACCCCTAATCTGACGTACCCAACGTCGCTGACACTATATTAAATTGATTAACCCCTAAACCTAAGTCTAACCCTAATCTAATTTAAATAAATATAAATAAAATTACTATCATTAACTACATTATTTCTATTTAAAACTAAATAGTTACCTATAAAATAAACCCTAAGATAGCTACAATATAACTAATAGTTACATTGTAGCTAGCTTAGGGTTTATTTTTATTTTACAGGCAAGTTTGTATTTATTTTAACTAGGTAGAATAGTTACTAAATAGTTATTAACTATTTAATAACTACCTAGCTAAAATAAATACAAAAGTACCTGTAAAATAAAACCTAACCTAAGTTACAATAACACCTAACACTACACTATAATTAAATAAATTAACTAAATTAAATACAATTAACTAAATTAAATACAATAACCTAAATTAAATTAAATTAGCTAAAGTACAAAAACAAACAAGCACTAAATTACAGAAAATAATAAACAAATTACAGAAATTTAAACTAATTACACCTAATCTAATAGCCCTATCAAAATAAAAAAAGCCCCCACAAAATAAAAAAACCCTTGCCTAAACTAAACTACCCATAGCCCTTTAAAGGGCCTTTTGTGGGGCATTGCCCCAAAATAATCAGCTCTTGTATCTGAATTTTTTTTACAAACAACCCCCCCAACAGTAAAACCCACCACCCATACAACCAACCCCCCAAAATAAATACTAACTAAAAAAACCTAAGCTCCCCATTACCCTGAAAAGGGCATTTGGATGGACATTGCCCTTAAAAGGGTAGTTAGCTCTTTTGCAGCCCATAGCCCTAACCTAAAAATAAAACCCATTCAATACATCCTTAAAAAAACTAACACTAACCCCATGAAGATCGACTTACCGGAAGAAGTCTTAATCCAAGCCGGGCGAAGTGGTCCTCCAGACTGGCAGAAGTCTTCATCCAAGCCGGGCAGAAGTGGTCCTCCAGACTGGCAGAAGTCTTCATCCAAGCCGGGCAGAAGTGGTCCTCCAGACGGCAGAAGTCTTCATCCAGACGGAATCTTCTATCTTCATCCATCCGGCGCGGAGCGGGTCCATCTTCAAGACATCCGACGTGGAGCATCCTCTTCGGAAGACGACTACCCTACGAATGAAGGTTCCTTTAAGTGACGTCGGCCGAAAAGGATGCTCCACGTCAGGTGTCTTGAAGATGGACCCGCTCCGCGCCGGATGGATGAACATAGAAGATGCTGTCTGGATGAAGACTTCTGCTGTCTGGATGAAGACTTCTGCCATCTGGAGGACCACTTCTGCCTGGCTTGGATGAAGACTTCTGCCTGTCTGGAGGACCACTTCGCCCCGGCTTGGATGAAGACGTCTCCCGGTAAGTCGATCTTCAGGGGGTTAGTGTTAGGTTTTTTTAGGGATGTATTGGGTGGGTTTTATTTTTAGGTTAGGGCTTTGGGCTGCAAAAGAGCAAACTGCCATTTTAGGGGCAATGCCCATCCAAATGCTCTTTTCAGTGCAATGGGGAGCTTAGTTTTTTTAGTTAGTATTTATTTTGGGGGGTTGGTTGTGTGGGTGGTGGGTTTACTGTTGGGGGAGTTGTTTGTATTTTTTTTTTCAGGTAAAAGAGCTGATTACTTTGGGGCAATGTCCCGCAAAAGGCCCTTTTAAGGGCTATTGGAAGTTTAATTTAGGCTAGGCTTTTTTTTTTGGGGGGGGGGCTTTCTTTATTTTGATAGGTCTATTAGATTTTGTGTAATTAGTATAGATTTCTGTAATTTAGTGTTGTTTTTTGTAATTTAGCTAATTTAATTTAATTTAGGTTATTGTATTTAATTTAGTTAATTGTATTTAATTTATGTAATTTATTTAATTGTAGTGTAGTGTTAGGTGTTATTGTAACTTAGGTTAGGTTTTATTTTACAGGTACTTTTGTATTTATTTTAGCTAGGTAGTTATTAAATAGTTAATAACTATTTAATAACTATTTTACCTAGTTAAAATAAATACAAACTTGCCTGTAAAATAAAAATAAGCTCTAAGATAGCTACAATGTAACTATTAGTTATATTGTAGCTATCTTAGGGTTTATTTTATAGGTAAGTATTTAGTTTTAAATAGGAATAATGTAGTTAATGATAGTAATTTTGGTTATATTTATTTAAATTAGATTTAAGTTAGGGGGTGTTAGGGTTAGACTTAGGTTTAGGGGTTAATACATTTAATATAGTGGCGGCAACGTTGGGGACGGCAGATTAGGGGTTAATAACATAATGTAGGTGGCGGCGGTGTAGGGGATGGCAGATTAGGGGTTAATAAGTATAATGTAGGTGGCGGCGGTGTAGGGGCAGCAGATTAGGGGTTAATAAGTATAATGTAGTTGGTGGTGGTGTAGGGGCAACAGATTAGGGGTTAATAACATAATGTAGGTGGCGGTGGTGTAGGGGAAGCAGATTAGGGGTTAATAACATAATGTAGGTGGCTGCAGTGTAGGGGACGGCAGATTAGGGGTCAATAAGTATAATGTAGGTGTCGGGGTGTAGGGGCAGCAGATTAGGGGTTAATAAGTATAATGTAGGTGGCGGTGGTGTAGGGGCAGTAGATTAGGGGTTAATAACATAATGTAGGTGGCGGCGGTGTAGGGGCAGCAAATTAGGGGTTAATAACATAATGTAGGTGGCGGCGGTGTAGGGGGCGGCAGATTAGGGGTTAATAAGTATAATGTAGATGGCGGCGGTTTAGGGGTTAATAACTATTTAGTTGCGGCGGGGTCCGTGAGCGGGTATAGGGGTAAAACAATTTAGTATAGTGTGGGTGTTTAGTGACAGGGTACCAATAAAGCTGGGAAAAAGCCGAAGAGCAGCGAGATTGATGACTGTTAGTTAACAACAGTCCGCTGCTCATCGCCCCTTACTTGGTGCACAGCTTTTTGACAGCTTTTTTGGTAACTTTGGAGAACGTATTCAGGTCCGCGGCAGCAATGTTAGGCGATCTTAGGTGAGCGTATTGGTGCCGTCGAATGCAAGTAAGTTGACGGGTTGATAAATAGGGGCCAAAGTGTTTCCAAAGAGTGAGATTTACTAGTTGTAGTTGTCTACTTTTGATTCCATACAACACTAAATCAGCTCAAAGGGATTGTCACAGCAAACCAAGATGGATTTTTTTTTAAAAAACTTAAACATGTGGTGAGTTGCACCCCTCTTCTTCATAAGGAATTAAAAGAGGCTTAACATAAACTACACTTGTTTTGAGATGGAGTGTCTCTTTTTAAAGGGGCATAATAGTCAATATATCATATTTTTTTAAATATATTCATCTGCACAGGTGTGCACAGCATGTTGTATTAGAATGTGGGTTATTCTGGTTTTGTTTAAAGCCAAACAAAAGTATAAAAGTCAGAACACTTTCAGTCCTCATATTGCTTGTACGTGTGCATGTATATGTCTGATACACTGTATACTTACACTGTATACTTATATTCCTTAGGAGATTTTTCCGTTGGCTATTGCACATGTTAAAATTAATCTTTAGTGCATTGTTATTCTTTTATATTATTACATGATCTGAGTCTAGGTACTCTCTAATCATAATGTACTTCAGCTAGTAGCAGTTTTGGGGCGCTTGTGTCATACTTAGGGGCCTACTTATCAAGCCGTCAACCTCAAATACACCGGAATTGTGGAGAGGCTAATTCACCTTATTTATCAAAGCCTACAGACTGGAAAAAGTTGAATGTTGTGACGTAACTTACGAACCGCCGGGCTCACTCTGACACAGATCGCTGCTTATGTGACTACAGATGTTCCAAATGCAAATTCGGCACTATCTGACTACTTTTGCTAGTTATCAAATATCTACTATGTACGCTCTGCACTATTCCGGCCCTGGTTTTCAATCTGCCGCCCTGGAGGCAGCGGATGCCATAGGAATCAATGGGAGTCTGAAAGCAACGAGAGCTATGTTCGCTGCTGCCCGATATCCCATTTATTCCTATGGGAGATTATAAGTAAGGTTTACACCTAACACCCTAACATGTACCCCGAGTCTAAACACCCCTAATCTGCCACCCCCTACACCGCCACCACCTACATTATACTTATTAACCCCTAATCTGCCGCTCCAACACCATCGCTCCTACATAAAGTTATTAACCCCTATCCTGCCGCTCCCGGAGCCCACCGCAACTAAATAAAGTTATTAACCCCTAAACCGCCAGCCCTCCACATCGCCATAAACTAAATTAACCTATTAACCCCTAAACCTAACAACCCGATAACAATATTAAATGGGGTAAAGGAGAGAGAGAGAGAACCAGGAACGGAATCCTGGTTTTAAAGACAGGGAAATCAGCACTCTTTTAGAAAAAAAGCTCACAGAACCAATCAATTAAAAAAATGCTTTAATCGTGAAAAGGAGGTCTCTCCCACTGAGAGAACACTGTCACTCAAGAAACAATATATAACAATAGTATTAACTTAAGCAGTATATACCAGAATCGTAAAATATTAAAATAAAAACCTAGTATAGACAGGTTTTAATAATGAACCTGACCAGTCAGGGGTGCATACGGGTACCGTAGAGATGAGCAGTTTATATTTGCCAAATATACACGCAATTGAAAGTACTTAATTAGTCCTCTACACCCTGCTGCACACAGAACCCCCTTTATTTTCAATGTTGTATGGAGGTATATCCTGGGCAGGTAAAAAGAAGAGATCTGAGAGGCTAATTATAGTACTCGTATATAAATGCAAGTAGGTAAACTTCAGAAGAAGCAATGATGAAAGATACATGTACATATACAGTGATATATTAAGGCGGACCACTATCTAGACTGACTACACCCGGCTGCACACAGCACCTCATCCACAGAGGTAACACGCTGGGCAGGAAAGAAAGGGATCCAAGTAGTCTTAATAGCAGAATCCCCTAAATATGTACATAATAACAATATGAGACAAGGCATGCCAGAAGTTGCAAAAGGATGTATTTGTAGCAATAGTTCATCATGGCAACATAGTATCTTTATCGCAGTTATAGGTTATTCAGCAAGATGTGCACAACATGCAGATGTAAAAGTTAGTAAGCATAAGCATAGCAGGTAAAAGCATGTTAGGATGTTATATTTGCAAGCACATGTATGTGTACAAACAGCAGTACTTTTCATCGGAGCTTATTTCCTATAATCAAGCATGAACCATATGTAGCAATATGAGGGAAGGATTATACTTTCCAAAATCACCAGCAGAGAATCCCTCATCAGGGAAAGTCATCCAAAGGACTGCCCAGTATATTGACTGGCGGTAGAGTTTCTGACGGAACAACAGGCAAAATTCTTCATACAACCATGATTTCCTGTGATCTAGTGTTGTTGGTCATGCTTAACCATGCTTGTCTCATCAGTAGAAAGCTTAGTCTCCGTTCTTCATGTCTTACTCCGCAGAACACCTCCGTGTGCGGGACCAAAGAACTCCGGTATGTGCGTGCACCACGTGATCCGGTCGGCTTAGCCAATGCCAACACGCGTTTCACCCACTCATCTGTAAGTTAGATTGGGCTTTGTCAGGGCGTTATACAGCTGGGACCTTTCCATCCCAATTTATATCCATAGTGAGTAGCGCCTCTGCTGGTAGGTGAAAAATAGCTAGATTCTTATTATCCATTATGTGTGCCAGATGGATAATAGATTACTGCATATATACAATTAGCATATATTGAAAGAATTCATAAGTAGCATGATATCTGGTATAATTTTTCACATTTAGTAACAAGAAGAACAAATCTTAAAGATAGAAGAAAACAGGAATGGAAAAAACACATTCATACAAATTCTAATTTCAAAAAGGTTGTTTTAGAGAGATTTCATAAGAATACCGTTATCATTAATTATTGAGATTTAATTTTTTTAATTTTTAAAGAAAGCAGGCCATATCCAGTTTATCATTTAAACCACAAGGTATCTGGGTCCCCAGGATCGAGATCCACCTGCATTCTTTTCTTAGGAGGACCTTGTCATTCTCACCTCCTCTACCATTTGTAATGCCCCTGTCTATGCCAACAAATTTTAGAGATTGCAGGATTGCATCCATGGGCCAACTCGTAGTGTCTGGCAACATTGCTTTTTGGGTTCTTATTTTTAACATCATCACAATGTTCAGTGATGTGGTCCTTTATGGCTCTCCTTGTTTTGCCCACGTAAAAACGTGGGCAGCTACAGGAGAGTAAGTAAATAACCCCTTCTGTGTTACAATTCACATAGTGTTTTAGTTTATATCTTTTACCCGTATGTGTGCCAAGATCTTTAGTTTTGACCATGTATTTACATGCCATGCATTTACCACAGGGGTAGATACCAACAGACCTGTGTTTGGTAAGCCAATCTGTTTGTTTATGTTCAGACACATATTGGCTCCTCACAAGTTTATCTTTAAGGTTGGGTGCTCTTCTAGCAGTGATGTTAGGGTGTTCCCCCACTTCTTGGGACACACCCACATCACTAAGAAGAACATGCCAATTCTTGGCAAGGATTTGCCTCAAGGCATTCCAGTGGCAATTGTAGTCAGCAATTAACCTTATTCTTGAGTCCATATCCTTTTCTTTTGGCACAAGAAGGTTATCTCTGTCTGTATGTGCTGCTTGGTTAAATGCACCTCTCACAATTCTTTTCGAGAAGCCCCTGTCTAGAAACCTGTTTTCCATGTCTGTAGCATGTTTAAGGTATCTTTCTTTTGTCAAGCAGTTCCTACGGAGTCTAAGGAACTGCCCTTTAGGTATGCCTCTCTTCAAATGGCTTGGGTGGTGACTCGATGCTAAAAGGAGACTGTTTGTGGCAGTATTTTTGCAATAGTTCTCTGTCACTAGCACTCCTTGTTCAATTTTATATTTACATCAAGAAAAGGAATTTCTTCTCTACTAAATTGTAAAGTAAGAGAAATATTGCTGTGGTTCACATTAAGAATGCAAACAAACTCTTTTAGATTACTCTCAGAGCCCTCCCATATCAAGAAGATATTATCCACATATCTTAGCCACATGTGGATGTTCTCCTCGAAGAGAGGGCTCTGAAAGACTTCATCCATCTCCCAGATGCCGAGATGGAGGCAGGCGTACGTAGGGGCACATGTTTGTAGATTTTATTGTTTAAGAGTTCCATGACAAAGTCAGTGTGCTTCTGAACATTGGTTCCCCTTGTCATGAGAACTCTTAACATTTGTACTTATGAACAAAAGAAAGATACCTTAAACATGCTACAGACATGGAAAAAGGTTTCTAGACAGGGGCTACTCGAAAATAATTGTGAGAGGGGCATTTAACCAAGCAGCCCATACAGACAGAGATAACCTTCTTGTGCCAAAAGAAAAGGATATGGACTCAATAATAAGGTTAATTGCTGACTACAATTGCCACTGGAATGCCTTGAGGCAAATCCTTGCCAAGAATTGGCATGTTCTTCTTAGTGATGTGGGTGTGTCCCAAGAAGTGGGGGAACAACCTAACATCACTGCTAGAAGAGCACCCAACCTTAAAGATAAACTTGTGAGGAGCCAATATGTGTCTGAACATAAACAAACAGATTGGCTTACCAAACACAGGTCTGTTGGCAAAACAAGTAGAGCCATAAAGGACCGCATCACTGAACATCGTGATGATGTTAAAAATAAGAACCCAAAAAGCAATTTTGCCAGACACTACAAGTTGGCCCATGGATGCAATCCTGAATTTCTAAAATTTGTTGACATAGACAGGGGCATTACAAATGGTAGAGGAGGTGATAATGACAAGGTCCTCCTAAGAAAAGAATGCAGGTGGATCTCAATCCTGGGGACCCAGATACCTTGTGGTTTAAATGATAAACTGGATATGGCCTGCTTTCTTTAAAAATTTAAAAATTTAAATCTCAATAATTAATATTGCTCTGATAAAGGTATTCTTATGAAATCTCTCTAAAAATAATAATAACCTTTTTGAAATTAGAATTTGCATGAATGTGTTTTTTCCATTCCTGTTTTCTTCTATCTTTAAGATTTTTTCTTTTTGTTACTAAATGTGAATATTATACCATATATCATGTTACTTATGAATTCTTTCAATATATGCTAATTGAATATATGCAGTAATCTATTAACCATTTGGCCCACATAATGGATAATGAGAATCTAGCTATGTTTCACCTACCAGCAGAGGCGCTACTCACTATGGATATAAATTGGGATGGAAAGGTCCCAGCTGTATAACGCCCTGACGAAGCTCGGTTTAACTTACAGACGAGCGGGTGAAACGCGCGTCGGCATTGGCTAAGCCGACCGGATCACGTGGTGCACGCACATACCAGAGTTCTTTGGTCCTGCTCACGGAGGTGTTCTGCGGAGTCAGACCGGCACGGCGAAAGGAGACTAAGCTTTCTACTCATGAGACAAGCATGGTTAAGCATGACCAACAACACTAGATCACAGAAAATCAAGGTTGTATGAATTTTGCCTGTTGTTCCATCAGAAACTCTACCGCCAGTCAATATACTGGGCAGTCCTTTGGATGACTTTCCCTGACGAGGGATTCTCTGCTTGTGATTTTGGAAAGTATAATCCTTCCCTCATATTGCTACATATGGTTCATGCTTGATTATAGGAAATAAGCTCTGATGAAAAGTGCTGCTGTTTGTACACATACATGTGCTTGCAAAGATAACATCTTAACATGCTTTTTACCTGCTATGCTTATGCTTACTAACTTTTACATCTGCATGTTGTGCACATCTTGCTGAATAACCTATAACTGCGATAAAGATACAATGTTGCCATGATGAACTATTGCTACAAATACGTCCTTTTGTAACTTCTGGCATGCCTTGTCTCATATTGTTGTTATGTACATATTTAGGGGATTCTGCTACTAAGATTATTTGGATCCCTTTCTTTCCTGCCCAGCGTGTAACATCTGTGGATGAGGTGCTGTGTGCAGCCAGATGTATTCAGTCCTGGTAGTGGTCCGCCTTAATATACCACTGTGTATGTACATGTATCTTTCATCATTGCTTATTCTGAAATTTACCTCCTTGCATTTATATACAAGTACTATAATTAGCCTCTTAGATCCCATCTTTTTACCTGCCCAGGATATACCTCCGTACAACATTGAAAATAATGGGGGTTCTGTGTGCAGCAGGGTGTAGCGGACTAATTAAGTACTTTCAACTGCGTGTATATGTGGCAAATATAAACTGCTCATCTCTGCGGTACCTGTATGCACCCCTGACCGGTCAGGTTCATTATTAAAACCTGTCTATACTAGGTTTTTATTTTAATATTTTACGATTCTGGTATATACTGTTTAAGTTAATACTATTGTTATATATCGTTTCTTGAGTGACAGTGTTCTCTCAGTGGGAGAGACCTCCTTTTCACGATTAAAGCATTTTTTTAATTGATTGGTTCTGTGAGCTTTTTTTCTAAAAGAGTGCTGATTTCCCTGTCTTTAAAACCAGGATTCCGTTCCTGGTTCTCTCTCTCTCCTTTACCCCATGATATATTTTTAAAGGGTCTGCACCACTTTGTCTTAGGTAAACTCAGACACGCATGTGCCTGATATTATCATTAATAGTATAGCCCCTCCGTCTCTTTCTCGAATATTGTAACTTAATATTAAATAATAACTCATCCCTATCTTATTATAAATTTAAACACCTTTAAAATTAAATTAAACTATATTAAACTATTAATTAATCTACCCTAAATATTATACTAAAATTACATTAAACTATATTAAATAACTAATTAATCTACCCTAACTATTATACTAAAATTACCTTAAACTATATTAAATAATAATTAATCTACCCTAACTTTTAAACTAAAATTACATTAAACTACAAATTAAAATAACTATATTCTATATTTATACACCTAACCCTATTTAAATAATTTAAATCTACACTAAAAAATTACTAAATTACAAAAAACTTACAACTAAGTTACCAAAAATAACAAACACTAAGTTACACAAAAAATAAACACTAAGTTACAAAAAATAAAAAAGAAATTATCAAAGATTTAAACTAAGTACACCTAATCTAAGGGCCCTATGAAAATAAAAAAAGCCCCCCAGAAATAAAAAAACCCTAACCTACAATAAACTACAAATAGCCCTTAAAAAGGCCTTTTGCTGGGCATTGCCCCAAATAAATCAGCTCTTTTACCTGTAAAAAAAAATACAAATACACCCCAACAGTAAAACCCACAACCCACACAACCAACCCCCCAAATAAAAAACTAACTAAATAAAACCTAAGCTCCCCATTGCCCTGAAAAGAGCATTTGGATGGGCATTGCCCTTAAAAGGGCATTTAGCTCTTTTGCAGCCCAAAACCCTAATCTAAAAATAAAACCCACCCAATATACCCTTAAAAAATCCTAACACTAACCCCTGAAGATTGACTTACAGTTTTGAAGATCCAACATCCATCCTCCAAGAAGCCGGGAGAAGTCTTCATCCAAGCGGCAAGAAGTCCTCCAAGAAGTCAGCCGAAGTCTTCATCCAAGCCCGCAGAAGTCTTCACCCAGACGGCATCTTCTATCTTCATCCATTCGGCGTGGAGCGGGTCCATCTTCAAGACATCCGACGCGGAGCATCCTCTTCTTCCGACGGACTAACGATGAATGAAGGTTCTTTTAAATTACGTTATCCAAGATGGTGTCCCTTACATTCCGATTGGCTGATAGAATTCTATCAGCCAATCGGAATTAAGGTAGAAAAAATCCTATTGGCTGTTGCAATCAGCCAAAAGGATTGAACTTCAATCCTATTGGCTGATCCAATCAGCCAATCGGATTGAGCTTGCATTCTATTGGCTATTCCAATCAGCCAATAGAATGTGAGCTCAATCCTATTGGCTGATATTGGCTCACAAAACACATAAAAAATAAATTTAGAAAGTACAGTTACACTAATAATAACACTCTATTCTAATAGAAATTACTTAAGGACTCAAAGATATGAGGTCTCAGGTATTAGAACAAATAAGGTAGACGAAGATCTTTAACATAGAGATATGTACATATACATGTCTAAATATGTATATGTATGTATGCATATATATATATATATATATGTGTGTGTGTGTGTATGTACATATGCATTTATATTTGTATATATGTATTTTCAGACATAAATACACATATAAACATAAGCCAGAAGAAAATAAAGAAAAAAAGCTGTTACACAGACAACGCTTTTTTGCAATGTAGGACACAGAAAATCTTTACAAACAAAGTGGAACAGATCTGGACGTTTTAAGGAACATCCACTTATGTGGAGGCTGTAAGTAAAAGCTGAAAATCCTTATCTGTAAGATCGAAAGCTGCCTAGGAAAAAGAAGTGTGCGAGGAATCCGCGAGTTTGGAGGCTGGGATTACAAGCCACAAATCCTCAAACCGCAACATTGACAGGCACCTTATGATTTGAAAGTCAGAAGTAAAGCAACATATCCTCAAAAAAGGACTAACAGGTCGTATCTCTACATTTAATGCTTGTTAGACACAGGATCTCTTTGAATCAGCCAATCAGATTCAAGTTCAATCCGATTGGCTGATCCAATCAGCCAATCAGATTGAGCTCGCATTCTATTGGCTGTTCCGATCAGCCAATAGAATGCAAGTTCAATCTGATTGGCTGATTCAATCAGCCAATCAGATTTTTCCTACCTTAATTCCAATTGGCTGATAGAATCCTATCAGCCAATCGGAATTGAAGGGACGCCATCTTGGATGATGTCCCTTAAAGGAGCCTTCATTCGTCGGTAGTCCGTCGGGAAAGAAGGATGTTCCGCGTCGGCGGGATGAAGATTGAAGACCCGGCTTGGAAGATGACATCGCCCGGATAGAAGACTTCTTCAGCGCCTCTTCGAAGATGACATCGCCCGGATGGAAGATTTCTTCAGCGCCGCTTGGACGATCACTTCATCGGATGGAAGATTTCTTCAGCGCCCCTTTGGCTGATCACTTCTGCCGCTCCGGATGTCCTCTTCGGTTCCATCGCTGCTCGGTTGAGGGAAGACGACTCAAGGTAGAATGATCTTCAGGGGATTAGTGTTAGGTTATTTTAAGGGGGGTTTGGGTTAGATTAGGGGTATGTGGGTGGTGGGTTTTAATGTTGGGGGGGGGTTGTATTTTTCTTTTACAGGCAAAAGAGCTGAATTCTTTGGGGCATGCCCCACAAAAGGTCTTTTTAAGAGCTGGTAAGGTAAAAGAGCTTTGAACTTTTTTAATTTAGAATAGGGTAGGGCATTTTTTTATTTTGGGGGGATTTGTTATTTTATTAGGGGGCTTAGATTAGGTGTAATTAGCTTAAAATTGTTGTAATATTTTTAAAATGTTTGTAACTTATTTTTTTAATTTTTTGTAACTTAGCTTTTTTTATTTTTTGTACTTTAGTTAGATTATGTAATTGTATTTAATTGTAGTTATTTGTAGTTAATTTATTTAATTTATTTAATGATAGTGTAGTGTTAGGTTTAATTGTAACTTAGGTTAGGATTTATTTTACAGGTAATTTTGTATTTCTTTTAGCTAGGTAGTTATTAAATAGTTAATAACTATTTAATAATTATTCTAACTAGCTAAAATAAATACAAAGTTACCTGTAAAATAAATATAAATCCTAAGATAGCTACAATGTAATTATTAATTACATTGTAGCTATCTTAGGGTTTATTTTACAGGTAAGTATTTAGTTTTAAATAGGAATAATTTATTTAAGTATAGTGTAGTGTTAGGTGTAATTGTAACTTAGGTTAGTTTTTAGTTTACAGGTACATTTCTCTTTATTTTAGCTAGGTAAGCTATTAAATAGTTAATAACTATTTAATAGCTATTGTACCTAGTTAAAATAAATTGAAAGTTGCCTGTAAAATAAAAATAAATCATAAGATAGCTACAATATAATTATTATTTATATTGTAGCTATATTAGGGTTTATTTTAAAGGTAAGTATTTAGTTTTAAATAGGATTAATTTAGTTCATAATAGAAATATTATTTAGATTTATTTAATTAATATTTAAGTTAGGGGGGTGTTAGGGTTAGTGTTAGACTTAGGTTTAGGGGTTAATAATTTTATTACAGTGGCGGCGGTGTAGTGGGGGGCAGGATAGGGGTTAATAAATGTATTATAGGTGGCGACAGTGTAGGGGGGGCAGATTAGGGGTTAATACATTTAATATAGGTTGCAGCAGGGTCAGGGAGCAGCGGTTTAGGGGTTAAACTATTTATTTATTTGCGGCGAGGTGCGGGATCGGCAGGATAGGGGTTAATAACTTTATTATAGAGGGCGGCGGTATAGGGGGGCAGGATAAGGGGTTACTAGGTATAATGTAGGTGGCGGTGGGCTCCGGGAGCTGCGGTTTAGGGGTTAATATGTATAGAGTAGCTTGCGGTGGGCTCCGTGAGCGGCGGTTTAGGGGTTAATCATTTTATTTAGTTGCGGCGGTGTAGGGGGGGACAGATTAGAGGTGTTTAGACTCGGGGTACATGTTAGGGTGTTAGGTGTAGACATCTCCCATAGGAATCAATGGGATGTCTGGCAGCAGCGAACTTGTACTTTCGCTATGGTCAGACTCCCATTGATTCCTATGGGATCCGCCGCCTCCAGGGTGGCGGTTTGGAAACCAGGTACGCTGGGCTGTAAAAGTGCCGAGCGTACCTGCTAGTTTTTTGATAACTAGCAAAAGTAGTCAGATTGTGCCGCACTTGTGTGCGGAACATCTGGAGTGACGTAAGAATCGATCTGTGTCGGACTGAGTCCGGCGGATCGAAGTTTACGTCACAAAATTCTACTTTTGCCGGGATCTAGCCTTTGATAACTAAGGCGAATCAGCCTCGCCACAAATACGCTGCGGAATTCCAGCGTATTTGAGGTTGACGGCTTGATAACTACCCCTCATAGTGGCCTCACCCTCAGGGAAAAAAAAACGCCCAACAGTTGTCATAAAGCAGCAGGATCCCATGCTGTGTTAATTGGAATAACTTGTCACTAAATCAAACGTGTACACATTTAAGCATATCAGTGCAGAGCAAGTGCGGTAGTGATAAACATAGATTATACTCACCCTAAATAAGTGCACTTGAGCCCTTGCAGTCAAAAAGATTAAAACATGAAAAATCATATTTATGCAATATTAATATTTAAATGGATAGAATAGTAAAAAATTAAATGTGCGTGGGTGCATTTCAATGAGCAATAGAAACATTTTTGTAATATACTTCCATTAGCAAAAATGCTTCTAGTAAAAGCTATTTCTGTTTTTCAGCGGCATACGCACATATCCTGTAAGGCTCGCACACCAGAATTCAAACACTACACCTTCTCAGAAAGTCAGTGGTGGCTTCTTGGCACAAATTACATCTTCACAGAAGTAATACACACCACTGTCAGCTATCTTAGCTTAAATACTAGTGCACGGCCCTCACAGGATATGTGCGTATGCCATATAAAAACGGTAATAACTTTTACTAGAAGCATTTTTGCTAATGGAAGTATATTGCAAAAATGCTTATATTTCAAAATAAAATGTATTAATGCACATTTTAATTTTGATTTTTTTATCCCTTTAATAAAGTATCATATTGGGTATTTACTGTAATATTTTACATTTCAGTGTTCTTCACAAATAATGTATTTTATGTATTTTTACATAGCTTTTTATATATATATATATATATATATATATATATATATACAATTTATAATTATTATTATTATACTTTATGAAGCACCAACATATTCCGCAGCGCTGTCCATGGATACAATTAATTTAAATAAAACAATAATATAAAGCTTGTAAGAGACAAGACAACGTTTACAAACACATACAAGAGGAATAGAGGGCCCTATTCCCGTGGGAACTTATAATTTAGAAGGGTAGGAGGTTGAGAAACAGGAGATGATGACTGCAAGATTTAGAAAAATGTTAATGCAGAGTTAGATGAGGGAAATGTTGTTAGACAATAGAGAAAAAGTATATATTGGCAATGTGAATCGTATGCTAAGGAAATAAAGATCTATGATCTCGGTGCTGCCCTCTGTATAACAGTATTTAAACAACAAGGATGGGGGAAAGGGGACAAGAAATTGATTAGCTAACACTGGCCTAGATTTAGAGTTTGGCGGTAGCCGTGAAAACCAGCGTTAGAGGCTCCTAACGCTGGTTTTAGGCTACCGCCTGTATTTGGAGTCAGTCAGGAAAGGGTCTAACGCTCACTTTTCAGCCGCAACTTTTCCATACCGCAGATCCCCTTACGTCAATTGCGTATCCTATCTTTTCAATGGGATCTTTCTAACTCCGGTATTTAGAGTCGTGGCTGAAGTGAGCGTTAGAAATCTAACGACAAAACTCCAGCCGCAGAAAAAAGTCAGTAGTTAAGAGCTTTCTGGGCTAACGCCGGTTTATAAAGCTCTTAACTACTGTGCTCTAAAGTACACTAACACCCATAAACTACCTATGTACCCCTAAACCGAGGTCCCCCCACATCGCCGCCACTCGATTGAATTTTTTTAACCCCTAATCTGCCGACCGCCACCTACGTTATCCTTATGTACCCCTAATCTGCTGCCCCTAACACCGCCGACCCCTGTATTATATTTATTAACCCCTAACCTGCCCCCCACAACATCGCCGCCAGCTACCTACAATAATTAACCCCTAATCTGCCAACCGCAAAGCGCCGCTACTTACGTTATCCTTATGTACCCCTAATCTGCTGCCCCTAACACCGCCGACCCCTATATTATATTTATTAACCCCAAATCTGCCCCCCACAACGTCGCCTCCACCTGCCTACACTTATTAACCCCTAATCTGCCGAGCGGACCGCACCGCTATTATAATAAAGTTATTAACCCCTAATCTGCCTCACTAACCCTATAATAAATAGTATTAACCCCTAATCTGCCCTCCCTAACATCGCCGACACCTAACTTCAAACATTAACCCCTAATCTGCCGACTGGAGCTCACCGCTATTCTAATAAATTTATTAACCCCTAAAGCTAAATCTAACCCTAACACTAACACCCCCCTAAGTTAAATATAATTTAAATCTAACGAAATAAATTAACTCTTATTAAATAAAGTATTCCTATTTAAAGCTAAATACTTACCTGTAAAATAAATCCTAATATATCTACAATATAAATTATATTTATATTATAGCTATTTTAGGATTTATATTTATTTTACAGGTAACTTTGTATTTTTTTTAACCAGGTACAAAAGCTAAAATAGTTAAAATAATTACAAAATTACCTGTAAAATAAATCCTAACCTAAGTTACAATTAAACCTAACACTACACTATCAATAAATTAATTAAATAAAATACCTACAATTACCTACAATTAAACCTAACACTACACTATCAATAAATTAATTAAATACAATATCTACAAATAAATACAATGAAATAAACTAACTAAAGTACAAAAAATAAAAAAGAACTAAGTTACAAAAAATAAAAAAATATTTACAAACATCAGAAAAATATTACAACAATTTTAACCCCTTAATGACAACTGACGTACCAGGTACGTCCTGCAAAAACTAACAGTTAGTGACAATGGACGTACCTGGTACGTCAGTTGTTAAAGAGAGTGCTGGAAGCGATCGCAATCGCTTCCAGCAGCTCTCAGGGTATTGCAGTGATGCCTCGATATTGAGGCATCCTGCAATACCCTTTAACAAGCATCCGATGCAGAGAGAGCCACTCTGTGGCCCTCTCTGCACCGGTAGCGATGGTGCCGTTCGTTGGTGGGTGGGAGCTTTCAAGGGAGGTGGGTGTGCGGCCCATCGGTACCCGGCATCCGGTTCCTGCAAGTGCTTTGTGCATGCCGGATGCTGGGAGCGTGCGGAGGGGGGCCTGCGGGGGCGTGAGCACGTGCATGTGTGTGTGTGCACGTGCGTGCAGCAACCACTGCCACCAATGATTAAAGAAGAGAGAGGGGGGCAGAAAACATTTTTTTTAAAAAAAATACTAATAGGATCTGCTAGGGTAGGGGGATGGGGTTATTGGGGGGGAAAGCTACACTACAGAAAACTATGTATTTAAGAAAAAAACAACCTCTCTTTTTTTGGGAAAACTGGGTACTGGCAGACAGCTGCCAGTACCCAAGATGGTAGCAAATAGGTAGGTTGGGAGGGTTAGAGAGCTGTTTGGAAGGGATCAGGGAGGTTGGGGGCTAAGGAAGGGGTCCATCACAGATGAATAATAAAAAAAAACAAAAAAAAAAAAACACCTTTTATTTTAGTACTGGCAGACTTTCTGCCAGTACTTAAGATGGCGGGACAATTGTTGGGTGGGGGAGGGAAGAGAGCTGTTTGGGAGGGATCAGGGGGTGGGATGTGTCAGGTGGGAGGCTGATCTCTACATTAAAGCTAAAATTAAAAGGGGAATAAAAGGAAGGAATGTACTTACATAGCACTCAACAGCACATATTCCGAACTAGCAAGGTACCTTAGGTGAAAAAGCCCGTGAAAGGCAGATTTAAAACTTAACTTTTATTTACTTCATAAAAATATCAGCTGGTGTGACCCAGAACGAAGGTAATTTTGAGGGAGTGAAAGGAATATGTATATTTTCCTCCCTTGTCCCAATGTGTTTAATATTAATGCCCCTGTATGGTCTCCTGGGGTAATGCCCTAAATAAAAAGGGGAAAGTAGTACAAATGTACCTCTGGATTAAGTTGGTTAAGATCTGGGTCAGAGTGGTTATGAGAATACCCCTGCTATCCCTCTCTGTCTGAGTCAGGGGATCTCCACAGTGAAATTATACCATCCAGATTAAATTATAAGGTACAGTTGTCTATAGGGGATGTGAGTTGGCCACAAATAAAGTAATGTAGGATTTGCTAAAGAATACCCGGATAGGGAGGGTACTCCTATTGTTTTTTAGTCAGTGTTTACTAGTGGGATTCAGCACCTAATATCTTCTAGTTTATCTGGTATACAATAGTTCACTAGTATTGTTGGACTTATTATTAAGGTGGTACTAGGAATACCGTTGTCAACGTTACCTATTTGTCTCAGTCTCTTCAATTTATAGGACACTTATAGTAATATTTGCCACTGCAAGGTGGATAAGGCTGATGTGACTAAGCCTGAGTTATAACAGGATATTCTTGGCTAGTCAAAGTTTCCCTTGTAGATGGGGGACAATCTTAATAGCCTCCTCTATAAATGTTCCTTATATAAAAGGATAAATCCCCTGCAAAATTACACAAGCTGGGTCCCCGAGGTTATTTTATTTTGATGCTACCTATTATGATATAGTAGTGTAAAGGAATGCTTGGTGTAACATAGGGTGGAGTTAGACTTTGGAGACACTAGTACATTAACAGTATACCAATCTTAGTTGGTTTATTATCATTCAGTAGCGGTATGAATGTCGGAGGAACTGTTTATTTCTGGAAATCCCTATTCCCATATCACCAGTATTGCCCTTGTTCGAATCTGATTAATTGTATATACTGGGTTAGTTAAGGACGATGAAAATGAAACTCAGATTGCTTAATGCATAGACTCTCTCAGCTGTGTTGTTTAAACAAATATCTTGCACTTTAAGGTCATGCCGTAATTTATGCTAATGCTATAGTAAAATCGACTGTGTTATTGGTACTGTGATTCGCATAGCAGTATAGCTGGGGAGAGAAATTTCTCTTAAATATTTATCATATGATACTTATAAATCACTCCCCAAACTTCTGCTTTAGCAGTTACACACTATTTGCGGCTGATAGTGCAGGTATCCGATATATATAAGAGGGAACTATTCACCCCTCTTCTTAAAATATGCTTTACACTGAGAGCGTATCAATATGCAAATAAATAAAGTCAGGTTCCTGCTGGTAAACAGGTAGCGGTTACAGATCCTGGCTATGAGCTTAAATTAAATTCACTCTCCGGTAATTCTATTGTTTGTACTACCGCTAAACATTAGTAGTTGTAAGCTACTAGGGTAAGGTAACTTCTAGGTATTTCTTTAGCGTAACGGTATTTCAATCAGGCGTTCTCACACACATACAGGTTTAAATTAAATTCTAATAATCCATTCGTTCTACAAGTCACACCGCTGTTTAATTAAAAAAGGGAGAAATAATCTCCTGTGGCCCTGACATGTTTCGCCTAAACGGCTTTGTCAAAGGTGGGGCGCCCGCCGTTCATGGGGCTTTTTATTGGCCGGTCTTAAGGGGCTTGTCCCTCTTCTGCTGATCCGATTGGTTCCTCTCTACTTGTACTCGATAGGTTACTAGGGAGGTGTGTACTTTCGTCATATTCAGGTTACAACCTACTTAATGACGACCTTGCCTTGTATTATCATTGCAATTGTTGCAAGACTGGATATATATATATACATATATATGTATATATATATCTCTATGGGTCAGACTAGGATGTACTAATATATCTTTGGCTGCATGGGAAGAGGTTAAATCCAAGATTTAACGCAGTAGCGAAATCGAATATACTTATTTGGTATTCTTATATATGTATTTTGTACTAGTGATTCGAATGACTAGAAAGGGAAAATTATATTAAAAGATTAATTTGCAGGACAAAAAAGAGAGTGAACATTGTATCAGATGTAATTATTATAACGTATAAGTGATTGTCGATAGAACCAGGTTGTAGGTTTTATATATCATGAATCTGTACCGGCGCCTTTAGTATAATAGTTTGAAGGGCTAAGCTGTTCACTTCCCCGATTGGTTGGTTCTTTCTAGAGTAAGCTTATCTAAATATTGTGAATCGTGCAGGGTGACGAATGTGTTCCACTTTTTATCTTATTTAATGGAACAATATCGTGCCTAGAAAGTGTGATTACATAATGTCCCAAATTAAAAACATAACTAAAGTTTTTTTTAAAAAACATTTTTTAATGATATTTGTTATGTTATGTATCAAAATTGTGCCAAAATACCGTGGGTGTCAGAGTGAGTGCCAGGTCCTCTATTGCCCTGTTTATTTACATAGATATACATGTACTGGTGACAATAATAAAACTGTGTGTGAAAACTCGTGAAGTAAACAAACGGGAAGGGGGGGGGTTTGTGTGGGGGGGGGAGGGGGGAAGGGGAAGGAAGGAAATGTGAGAAAAAATGAAAACAGTGAAAAAAGAAATAACTGAGATGTGTATTCTATTTACTAAAATTGTTTTATTTTTAAAAAAAATATATTTTAATTGGTATGTGCAGCTTTTTTTAGGATAGAAATAACCAAGAGATTGACTACATTGTATTTGCCTTGTACTACTAGATGGTCTCAGAGTTCCATCTTTCTGAACAGTTGTAAATAGGCTTGAATACACTTATGTCGTTTGTTATGCTTTTGCTTCGATAGTACAATTATTCATAACTCTTTATATGTTATGTTTACTGTTGAACTAAATAAAGTTATCCCTGTTGAGTGTCAATTCGATTATCTCCTAGTTTCCCCCTGTAAATTCTTGGATTATTCTACCTCCTGGTTTACACCCTTACTTTTACTTGTGTATATTGATTTTTTAGTTATCTCATCTGTTATCCTAGTTGAAACTCAAAGATTTTTGTTCTTATAGAAAACAGAAATAGTTGTTCTGTTCGTTTAACCCTTTAGGGTGTACGCTGTCAAGTAGATATATCCATCTACATTCTGCTCTGAGTAGGGCCTGTTCCAGATTGCCCCCTCTGATGCCCAAAGATATCTTTTCTAGTCCTTGGCATTTGAGCTCTCTAGGGTTGGAGTGATGTCGTTTTAAGAAATGAAATGCTACAGAAGATATTGTCTTGCCTTCCTCCTGGTCTTTAGCAGCATTCTTGATATTTCTTATATGCTCCTGAACTCTGACCCTCAGTTGCCGGCTGGTCATCCCAACATAGATTTTGGAACAGCTGCAAAATAATGCGTATATTATATTTTCTGTGGTGCAGCTGATATAATTTTTCATTTTGTGGGTATGACCAAACCGATCCTGTATCATGTCCGTCTTGCGTATGTGTTTGCATATTGAGCAAGTGCTGCACGGAAATGACCCTGCCCGGATGGCAGTTCTGGTTTTTGCCAATTGATAGTGGCTGTGGGATACCATATTTTTGATATTCTGGGTTCTTCTGTATCCTATCTGGACTCTGTCTCCCACAATTGGCTTTAGATCTTGGTCTAGGGTTAGTAAGTGCCAGTGTTTATTTAATATGTGGTTAACTGTATGAATCTGTGGGCTGTATGTTAAAATCAATCTAACTTGTTCGTCCTGTTGTTTTATTTTTTTGCGCAGTAAGTCAGTGCGATCAGTTTGGATTGCCCTGTTTTTGGCTCTTTTGATGTTCCTTTTGCTGTAACCTCTGTCCAGTAATCTTTTTTCAAGTAGTTCTGCTTGTTCGTTAAAGAGTTGTCGATTACTGCAGTTTCGCCTTATTCTTAGGAATTCGCCAACTGGCAATGATTTAGTTGTTCCTGGGGCATAGGAACTATTGCTGTGTAGAATACTGTTGGTTGCCGTTTCTTTTCTATAGAGGTTGGTTTGTATTCGTCCTTCTTGATCTTTGAATATGTTAAGATCTAAAAAATTTATCTCAGATTGACTCATTGTATAGGTCAATTTTATGTTTAAGTCATTCTGATTGAGATTCAGAAGGAACATTTCTAGTTCTTCTCTGCTCCCCTCCCACATAAACAGGATGTCGTCTATGTAGCGGATCCAGAATGGTATTTTATCCGTCTCTGCTGAATGGATATCATTGAATACCACATGTTTTTCCCAGAATCCTAAGAACAGGTTGGCGTAGGTAGGGGCACAGGCCGTGCCCATCGCCGTACCCTGGACTTGGAGGTAAAACTGATTGGCAAAAGTGAAAAAATTGTATCTAAGGACAAATTCCAGTAATTTGAGGATGAACAAATCATGATCTTCCTCTTCCGAGGAACCTTGATTAAGAAAAAATTGAACTGCCTTTAATCCCTTGTCATGTTCTATGGAGGTATACAAGGACTCTACATCCGCCGTTACAAGCCAAGTTTCCTTTCTGGTGTTAATATTTTCGAGCCTTTGTAGTACCTCCATGGTATCTTTGACATAAGAGGGCAGTGTCTCCACGAATTCCCTTAGTCTGTGGTCCACATACTGGCTGGCTTTTTCTGATAGGCACTCGTTGCCAGAAACGATGGGCCTTCCTGGAGGATTTGTTATATTTTTGTGCCTATCAGAAAAAAGGTGGCAACTTTGGAATGCTTAACTGTAAGAAACTTAGTTTCCTCCGCCGTTATAATTCCCTTGCTGTTACCGTCTTTGATGATATTACTGTAAAGTTTACTGTATGTCTCGCTAGGGTTGTTGAACAATTTTTGATAACATTGTCGATTTTTCAATTGTTTATCAACTTGTTTCAGGTACATTGATAACGGCCATAGGACGATGTTTCCACCTTTATCCGCCTCCCTTATTATTATGTCCTCCCAGGACCTGATCTCTTTTAGAGCCAGTTTTTCAGTTACTGTGAGATTCTGTTGTGAATATTGTGTTTTTAATTGTGAGATTTCCTCACATACCACTTGATTAAATATTTCCAATTGTGTGGATAAATTATATTTAGGTACAAATGTCGACCTGGTTTTCAATTGGCGTCTCCAGGATTTGGATTGAGGTTCACTATCTTGTAATAGACGTTCTAAGTCTTGTAAGCTCCTCCTGTCATCTTCTGACAGGGTGGGATCAGATTTTTTGGCAAAAAATTTCTTTAAATTTAATTTTCGTACGTACAGCTGTATGTCTTTAATCACTTCGAATTTGTTGAGTTGTCCCGTAGGACAGAAAGATAGACACTTTGATAATACTGAGATATGCTCCGGAGATAACTTGTATTCAGATAAGTTGATGACCTTTAATGATTTAGTCTCATCTGGGAGAAGGGACTCGGAGCTCTCTGATGTTGCCTGCCCCCCCGTTGCGGAGCTCTGTAGTGGCCTCTGGACCTGGTGGGTTTTTTGTTGTACTTTTGACCTCTTCTGGAGGTTCTGCCTCTTCTGACGTGCCTTGATCTAAAAAATTCTTCCTCTTATTTCTAGCTGGTAAGGAGAAGACAGAGGTGGATGTACTTGGGGTACTGCCCGCAGAATCATTATTCATGTTATCCTCACCATCCGTGTCTGAGACATCACTCTGGATTATATTTTGATGATTACTTCTTGAATTATTTTTATAGAAGTTCCTTCTTCTCCATTTGTAGATCTTCTTCTCTTTATAATCATTGATATCTCTGTATAGTTTCCCCTGCTTCATATCCCTTAGTTCTTTAATATACTGATCTAATTCTTTCTGATAGTTTTTATAAATTTTTTCAAAATCAGATTGTGATTCATATTTTTTGAGCTGTGCATATTGTTCCTGAATGGACAATTCAAGTTTGTCATATTTCTCTTTATCATGTCGTATCAATATGTTCATAAGTTTGAACGAACATTCTGATAGAGCTATTTCCCACTCATCTGTCAATATGGGATTTTCAAACTCAAAGGCCGGGAACAATTGTATCCTTAATCCTCTAGGGATTAATTTTTGTTGGATGTATTTATCAAAAAATTGTTGATCCCACCATACTTTTTCTTGTTTGTACATATTTTTGTGTACTTCCTTTAATAGATTTTCCAGTGACACGGTAGGAGTATATTCATCATTTGCATTAGTTTTGAACATATTGTCCAAATCCGTCGCTCTTCTAGAGTGTCTTTCGGATCTGTCTTTGCCAAAAAGATCAGCCATGGTGTAGCCAAAATGACCTAGGGTAAGTTTAGCTAGGATTACAATGAATTGGTAATTTCTAGTTTGAAATATTACTAGGTTTATTAAATGTAGATGTGTGCTCTGTCGTCTGGAAGACTGTGAAACCACAGTATCTGGAACTGTATTTAACTAGAAAAAGAAAAGACGACGGCACTACTAGTGCTGTGTTCCTAATATTATTGGTGTCTCATATGTATTGACTGTATTAGTGGAGACAATCTATGTATATTAAGGAACTTAGGTGCTGTACACTAGAAGAAAACAACCAGAATAAACCAATTGCTGGGCGCAATTGGAAGGAATGTACTTACATAGCACTCAACAGCACATATTCCGAACTAGCAAGGTACCTTAGGTGAAAAAGCCTGTGAAAGGCAGATTTAAAACTTAACTTTTATTTACTTCATATAAAAAAAAAATTAGTTAAAAATATCAGCTGGTGTGACCCAGAACGAAGGTAATTTCGAGGGAGTGAAAGGAATATGTATATTTTCCTCCCTTGTCCCAATGTGTTTAATATTAATGCCCCTGTATGGTGGGATTCAGCGCCTAATATCTTCTAGTTTATCTGGTATACAATAGTTCACTAGTATTGTTGGACTTATTATTAAGGTGGTACTAGGAATACCGTTGTCAACGTTACCTATTTGTCTCAGTCTCTTCAATTTATAGGACACTTATAGTAATATTTGCCACTGCAAGGTGTATAAGGCTGATGTGACTAAGCCTGAGTTATAACAGGATATTCTTGGCTAGTCAAAGTTTCCCTTGTAGATGGGGGACAATCTTAATAGCCTCCTCTATAAATGTTCCTTATATAAAAGGATAAATACCCTGCAAAATTACACAAGCTGGGTCCCCGAGGTTATTTTATTTTGATGTTACCTATTATGATATAGTAGTGTAAAGGAATGCTTGGTGTAACATAGGGTGGAGTTAGACTTTGGAGACACTAGTACATTAACAGTATACCAATCTTAGTTGGTTTATTATCATTCAGTAGCGGTATGAATGTCGGAGGAACTGTTTATTTCTGGAAATCCCTATTCCCATATCACCAGTATTGCCCTTGTTCGAATCTGATTAATTGTATATACTGGGTTAGTTAAGGACGATGAAAATGAAACTCAGATTGCTTAATGCATAGACTCTCTCAGCTGTGTTGTTTAAACAAATATCTTGCACTTTAAGGTCATGCCGTAATTTATGCTAATGCTATAGTAAAATCGACTGTGTTATTGGTACTGTGATTCGCATAGCAGTATAGCTGGGGAGAGAAATTTCTCTTAAATATTTATCATATGATACTTATAAATCACTCCCCAAACTTCTGCTTTAGCAGTTACACACTATTTGCGGCTGATAGTGCAGGTATCCGATATATATAAGAGGGAACTATTCACCCCTCTTCTTAAAATAGGCTTTACACTGAGAGCGTATCAATATGCAAATAAATAAAGTCAGGTTCCTGCTGGTAAACAGGTAGCGGTTACAGATCCTGGCTATGAGCTTAAATTAAATTCACTCTCCGGTAATTCTATTGTTTGTACTACCGCTAAACATTAGTAGTTGTAAGCTACTAGGGTAAGGTAACTTCTAGGTATTTCTTTAGCGTAACGGTATTTCAATCAGGCGTTCTCACACACATACAGGTTTAAATTAAATTCCAATAATCCATTCATTCTACAAGTCACACCGCTGTTTAGTTAAAAAAAGGGAGAAATATTCTCCTGTGGCCCTGACATGTTTCGCCTAAACGGTCGTCATTAAGTAGGTTGTAACCTGAATATGACAAAAGTACACACCTCCCTAGTAACCTATCGAGTACAAGTAGGAAGGAACCAATCGGATCAACAGAAGAGGGACAAGCCCCTTAAGACCGGCCAATAAAAAGCCCCATGAACGGCGGGCGCCCCACCTTTGACAAAGCCGTTTAGGCGAAACATGTCAGGGCCACAGGAGACTATTTCTCCCTTTTTTAACTAAACAGCGGTGTGACTTGTAGAACGAATGGATTATTAGAATTTAATTTAAACCTGTATGTGTGTGAGAACGCCTGATTGAAATACCGTTACGCTAAAGAAATACCTAGAAGTTACCTTACCCTAGTAGCTTACAACTACTAATGTTTAGCGGTAGTACAAACAATAGAATTACCGGAGAGTGAATTTAATTTAAGCTCATAGCCAGGATCTGTAACCGCTACCTGTTTACCAGCAGGAACCTGACTTTATTTATTTGCATATTGATACGCTCTCAGTGTAAAGCCTATTTTAAGAAGAGGGGTGAATAGTTCCCTCTTATATATATCGGATACCTGCACTATCAGCCGCAAATAGTGTGTAACTGCTAAAGCAGAAGTTTGGGGAGTGATTTATAAGTATCATATGATAAATATTTAAGAGAAATTTCTCTCCCCAGCTATACTGCTATGCGAATCACAGTACCAATAACACAGTCGATTTTACTATAGCATTAGCATAAATTATGGCATGACCTTAAAGTGCAAGATATTTGTTTAAACAACACAGCTGAGAGAGTCTATGCATTAAGCAATCTGAGTTTCATTTTCATCGTCCTTAACTAACCCAGTATATACAATTAATCAGATTCGAACAAGGGCAATACTGGTGATATGGGAATAGGGATTTCCAGAAATAAACAGTTCCTCCGGCATTCATACCGCTACTGAATGATAATAAACCAACTAAGATTGGTATACTGTTAATGTACTAGTGTCTCCAAAGTCTAACTCCACCCTATGTTACACCAAGCATTTCTTTACACTACTATATCATAATAGGTAACATCAAAATAAAATAACCTCGGGGACCCAGCTTGTGTAATTTTGCAGGGGATTTATCCTTTTATATAAGGAACATTTATAGAGGAGGCTATTAAGATTGTCCCCCATCTACAAGGGAAACTTTGACTAGCCAAGAATATCCTGTTATAACTCAGGCTTAGTCACATCAGCCTTATCCACCTTGCAGTGGCAAATATTACTATAAGTGTCCTATAAATTGAAGAGACTGAGACAAATAGGTAACGTTGACAACGGTATTCCTAGTACCACCTTAATAATAAGTCCAACAATACTAGTGAACTATTGTATACCAGATAAACTAGAAGATATTAGGCGCTGAATCCCACTAGTAAACACTAACTAAAAAACAATAGGAGTACCCTCCCTATCCGGGTATTCTTTAGCAAATCCTACATTACTTTATTTGTGGCCAACTCACATCCCCTATAGACAACTGTACCTTATAATTTAATCTGGATGGTATAATTTCACTGTGGAGATCCCCTGACTCAGACAGAGAGGGATAGCAGGGGTATTCTCATAACCACTCTGACCCAGATCTTAACCAACTTAATCCAGAGGTACATTTGTACTACTTTCCCCTTTTTATTTAGGGCATTACCCCAGGAGACCATACAGGGGCATTAATATTAAACACATTGGGACAAGGGAGGAAAATATACATATTCCTTTCACTCCCTTGAAATTACCTTCGTTCTGGGTCACACCAGCTGATATTTTTAACTAATTTGTTTTTTATATGAAGTAAATAAAAGTTAAGTTTTAAATCTGCCTTTCACAGGCTTTTTCACCTAAGGTACCTTGCTAGTTCGGAATATGTGCTGTTGAGTGCTATGTAAGTACATTCCTTCCAATTGCGCCCAGCAATTGGTTTATTCTGGTTGTTTTCTTCTAGTGTACAGCACCTAAGTTCCTTAATATACATAGATTGTCTCCACTAATACAGTCAATACATATGAGACACCAATAATATTAGGAACACAGCACTAGTAGTGCCGTCGTCTTTTCTTTTTCTAGTTAAAAGCTCTCTACAAGCTACCTAATTAACCCCTTAACTGCTGGGCATAATACAAGTGTGGTGCGCAGCAGCATTTAGTGGCCTCCTAATTGCCAAAAAGCAACGCCAAAGCCATATATGTCTGCTATTTCTGAACAAAGGAGATCCCAGAGAAGCATTTACAACCATTTGTGACATAATTGCACAAGCTGTTTGTAAATAATTTCAGTGAGAAACCTAAAATTGTGAAAATTTTAACTTTTTTTTTTTATTTGCTCACATTTGGCGGTGAAATGGTGGCATCAAATGTACCAAAATGGGCCTAGATCAATACTTTGGGTTGTCTACTACACTACACTAAAGCTAAAATTAACCCTTCAAGGTCTCTACAAGCTCCCTAATTAACCCCTTCACTGCTGGGCATAATACACGTGTGGTGCACAGCGGCATTTAGTGGCCTTCTAATTACCAAAAAGCAATGCCAAAGCCATATATGTCTGCTATTTCTGAACAAAGAGGATCCCCGAGAAGTATTTACAACCATTTGTACCATAATTGCACAAACGGTTTGTAAATAATTTCAGTGAGAAACCTAAAGTTTGTGACAAAATTTGGGAAAAAGTGAACGATTTTTTTTTATTTGCTCGCATTTGGCAGTGAAATGGTGGCATGAAATATACCAAAATGGGTATAAATCAATACTTTGGGTTGTCTTCTAAAAATAAATATACACATGTCAAGGGATATTCAGAGATTCCGGACAGATATCAGTGTTCCAATTTAACTAGCGCTAATTTTGAAAAAAAGTGGTTTGGAAATAGCAAAGTGCTACTTGTATTTATTGCCCTATAACTTGCAAAAAAAGCAAAGATCATGTAAACATTGGGTATTTCTAAACTCAGGACAAAATTTAGAAAATATTTAGCATGGGTGTTTTTTGGTGGTCGTAGATGTGTAACAGTTTTTTGGGGTCAAATTTAGAAAAAGTGTGTTTTTTCAATTTTTTCCTCATATTTTATATTTTTTTTATAGTAAATTATAAGATATGATGAAAATAATGGTATCTTTAGAAAGTCCATTTAATGGCGAGAAAAACGGTATATAATATGTGTGGGTACAGTAAATGAGTAAGAGGAAAATTACAGCTAAACACGAACACTGCAGAAATGTAAAAATAGCCATTAAGGGTAAGAAAATTGAAAAATGGTCCGGTCATTAAGGGTTTGAACTAATTACACCTATTCTAAGCCCCCTAATAAAATAACAAAGACCCCCAAAATTAAAAAAATGCCATACCCTATTCTAAATTACTAAAGTTCAAAGCTCTTTTACCTTACCAGCCCTGAACAGGGCCCTTTGCAGGGCATGCCCCAAAGAATTCAGCTCTTTTGCCTGTAAAAAAAACACATACAATACCCCCCCCCCACATTACAACCCACCACCCACATACCCCTAATCTAACCCAAACCCCCCTTAAATAAACCTAACACTAAGCCCCTGAAGATCTTCCTACCTTATCTTCACCATACCAGGTTCACCGATCGATCCAGAAGAGCTCCTCCGATGTCCTGATCCAAGCCCAAGCGGGGGGCTGAAGATGTCCATGATCCGGCTGAAGTTATCATCCAAGCGGGAGCTGAAGAGGTCCATGATCCGGCTGAATTCATCATCCAAGCGGGAGCTGAAGAGGTCCATGATCCGGCTGAAGTCATCATCCAAGCGGGAGCTGAAGAGGTCCATGATCCGGCTGAAGTCTTCTATCAACGGCATCTTCAATCTTCTTTCTTCCGGATCCATCTTGCAGACCTCCGACGCGGAACATCCTGCTGGCCCGACGGACTACCGACGAATGAAGGCTCCTTTAAGGGACGTCATCCAAGATGGCGTCCCTCAAATTCCGATTGGCTGATAGGATTCTATCAGCCAATCGGAATTAAGGTAGGAAAATTCTGATCAGAATCAAGTTCAATCCGATTGGCCGATCCGATCAGCCAATCAGATTGAGCTCGCATTCTATTGGCTGATCGGAACAGCCAATAGAATGCGAGCTCAATCTGATTGGCTGATCGGATCAGCCATGTTAGGGTGTTAGGTGCAGACGTAGGAAGTGTTTCCCCATAGACATCAATGGGGCTGCGTTAGGAGATGAACACGGCTTTTTTGCAGGGTTTTTTTCAGCTCAAACAGCCCCATTGTTTTCTATGGGGGAATCATGCACGAGCACGTTTTTGAGGCTGGCCGCGTCCGTAAGCAACTCTGGTATCGAGAGTTGAAGTTGCGTTAAATATGCTCTACGCTCCTTTTTTGGAGCCTAACGCAGCCATTCTGTGGACTCTCAATACCAGAGTTATTTAAAAGGTGCGGCCAGAAAAAAGCCAGCGTTAGCTACGCGGGTCGTTACCGACAAAACTCTAAATCTAGCCAACTATTTGCTATTACTGAAGTAACTAGGCTGAAAATATCAGCTCACACCAAGTGTAAATAAAGTTCCTTTAGAAATCAAACTTTAATATTAAAAACTCAATAAAGGGTGAATAAACTACCCTAAATAACTACATACACCACTACCCATAACCTCTAAAAACAAAGATGGTAATAATAGACTAGAACCGCTGTATACTATCCCCCTGTATTCCTGTCCGATAGCTGGAATCGTCGGCTTCAGGTGCCAGGGATAGTAAAGTCAACGGTCTAGCTAAATTTAAGCACAGATGTGTTTCGGCCTTTAACACAGGCCTTTTTCAATGTGTATCTTGTAATAGTAACAGACAAACCGATTGCCGAAGACTTAGAGCTTTTAAGTTGTGCACTGCCGAAATTGGACCAATCAGAAAGTGGAATCCAGTTACGCCCCCAAACTAACTTATCAGAATAATTCTACCTCCATGCTTTAGAGGTGTGCTCGGTTTTAGGATGATTGTATCCAATACAACATGCTAAGCTGTTTGGCCAGTAACTGTTTACTTAGGAACCACACCTTTATGCTTCTTACCTTTCATTGGGTGCAGTATTTGTGGGTGGGTATTTAACTAAGAATTCCGTTGTCTACTGGCGATATTGCTAATACAATATGCAGCGCTCATAATAAGTACATCATGCATATGGTAAACTATATCATGCACCTTATATTGTATACAACTTGAAATACCTTGAATCAATTTATCCTTAGATCACGTACCGCTTTGATTACGAAAGGAAGTTTTCACCAAAACAAATTACATAATGCAGTAACTGATTCCTATTATCACAAGTCATAACTATAGTGACACTTTATCCTTCATATATGTCCAATCCCATTCATGCAGAATTATAACATACTGAGCTGAAACTCGTTATAGTGTTATTATTAATGCTAGGATATTGGTCATTGGATTAATACACTATATTCGGGGTGCATGTCATAGTTTTAAACTTTCCATTTAGTATAAAGTTGATAAGCTCAGCTCTTGCAGAGGGTCTAATCCACCAGAAAGAACACAAATTTCTAGAAGTGTAGCAACCTAAAACAGCTACACTTTATCTGTTGCCCAAAATACACAAAAATCAGACGTCCACCAGGGTGACCCATCGTCTCTGACATTGGGTCTTTAACATTGAAAGCAAGCATATATATTGATGCTAGACTTCGATATATATAGTTGACTCACTTCCCTCCCATACGACACTATGCATGTTTTATACAAATTGGACAAAATAACTATATCTACAGAATCCATACTGGTGATATGTGACATAGAATCTCTCTACACCAGTATTGAGAAACAGTGGGGTTGTAAAGTAGTATCATATTTTTTAACTAAGAATGATAACTTATCAAATGATACTAAAGAATTCCTCATTGATCTACTGGAGTTTGTCCTGTGCTATAATTATTTTGTTTTTGACGGCAGATTTTATCTCCAAAAATGTGATACGGCCATGCGCACTTCATGTGCCCCTACATATGCAAATATATATCTGGGCTGATGAGACCCTTAAGCACTACACATAGTGTATCTACCACTAGTCCAGATATATAGATTATATCTTTTTGTCTGGGATGGCCCCATTGACCTTCTGCAAGAATTAAAAAAAATGCTAAATGTGAACCCATGTGGTCTATTTCTTATGATGGCAACTAATGAACATAAAATAGAATTTCTGGATCTAGTTATTCAGAAAAAAAGATAATCACCTAGTAACTGACACATATAGAAAGCCTACAGCCACAAATAACATTCTATGTGCCAGTAGCTTTCATTATCCTAATACTGTCAAAGGTTTACCAGTAGGTGAATATCTTAGGCTACATAGAAATTGCACCACTTTGGAATCATTCAATGCAGCAGCACTTGAACTTAGAAATAGGCTTCTTCAAAGAGGATATTCACTCGCAACAGCATCTCACAAGACTCTGAATAAAAACAGAGCTGAGCTTCTAACCCCTAAACAAGTAAAGAACACTAACCCCCTTTAGGTTTATTTCTACATTCTCAAGTCAGAGTGAACAAATCAGCCACATACTATGTACACATTGGCATGTATTACAAACCGATGAATAATTGCAGTTGGTGATTCCCATGAAGCCTCTGTCACACATATAGACGAGCTAGAAATCTCAATGAATGTCTAACGACCAGCCATTTCGATAGAAACATTAAAAATTCACCTTTGTATAACGGCTCCATAGCGTGTGGAAATTGCAAGGTATGCCAGTACATGGTCAAGAAAAAGACAATCATTGATATATTTGCGAAAAAAATGGACTATAAATAGTCACATTACATGTAAAACAACTAATGTGATATACTGCTTATCATGCAGCAGCAATTTATTTTATGTGGGCATGACTACTAAATGCATGGGCACTAGAATGACAGAACATTTAAAGGGACAGTCTACACCAGAATTTTTATTGTTTTAATAGATAGATAATCCCTTTATTACCCGTTCCCTGGTTTTGCCAACACAGTTATATTAATATACTTTTAACCTCTGTGATTATCTTGTATCTAAGCCTCTGCAAACTGCCCCTTTATTTCAGTTCTTTTGACAGACTTGCAGTTTAGCCAATCAGTGCCTGCTCCCAGATAACTTCACGTGCACGAGCACAGTGTTATCTATATGAAACACATGAACTAATACCTTCTAGTGGTAAAAAAACTGTTAAAATTCATTCTGAAAAGAGGTGGCCTTCAAGGTCTAAGAAATTAGCATATTAACCTCCTAGGTTAAGCTTTCAACTAAGAATACCAAGAGAACAAAGCAAAATTGGTGATAAAAGTAAAATGGAAAATTGTTTAAAATTACATTCCCTTTCTGAATCATGAAAGTTTATTTTGGCCTAAGAAACTATCAATTGGAATGGTGTGAGGGCGCTACCTGTGGCTAAAGGAATAGTTAGAAAAAAGTGTGCTTTGAAATTGAGTGAAGGGTGTATTTCCTTAAATATTTTAAGTAAAGTGTATATGGATATTTTATCAGATATTATTCATGGTCCATGTAAAGTGCTAAGTGCTTTAAGAAATGTTGTGTGTGAATCCTCTTATTTGACAAACTTATATAAAAAATAAATTTGTGTAGAAAATAAGTGTCCTATATGGTGCGATGAGTTCAAATTACAAAATATATATATTGATTTAAGTTATATAACAACCGTTTATATAGTTGGTGCCATGTGTAAAAAGTTATTCGATCAGATAAAAGACAATATTTGTGAATAAATTGTTAAAATCCAATTAATGTAACTAAAAACTGAGATATATATAAAAAGACCCACTCTGATATATATATAAAAGTAAACACAATTTATTAAAAATTACGATTTCAATGTTTAAATAAATGACCTCATCATCTGTGGGACTTCTCCCAAAAATCATAAACACAGTAATATAACAATATATTATACTCAATGGACACAATTGCTATATGCTATTATAAGCACGCCAGTATGTCACACAGCGGTCCTAATATTGAATGTCAGTCAGTGACTGTGGCGGTGTTCACCAGCTAGACCGTAATAAAGAAGTTGCAAAATTTTCAGTCGATACTTTGTAAAAAAACTGCCCTTAGTGCTATGCACGCAGTTATATTGTAGCTTATTAATACATTGTGTTTCCCAGACCAAAACAGTTCATATAGTGCACCATCGGTTAGAGTTACCTTAATAACTTTTTTGATAGCAGCTCTTTTGACAGTGTACAGTTTGTCTTATACCTTATTCACTTTTTTGTAAACGTGGCTCCTCTTGCAGCTTGGCTGGCGATATTCTCAGCTCTGCCGCGTGAATTCGGCGTCTGACGTCACACTCCCCAGTGGGAGGATGCAATATAGTGGTTCTTCTTCACAGTTTTCTCTGGTGGTATCTTGTTTCTCTGATATCAGTATAGTGAGATGAAATAAACTGCCCTTAGTGCTATGCATGCAGTTTTAGTGCAGTATCCAGAGGTTCAGATGTTCAGTAAAAAAGTGCAAATAAAATATGTATGAATAACCCGGGTTATATATGTACAATCTGGTCCTTAGATTGATAACATTAAAAGTTCATAAAATATATATGCAAACAAGTCACACAGCTTAACGCGTTTCGCTCTTAACAGAGCTTTATCAAGATGCTTGTGACTTGTAATTTACTCCTTTTTAAATGTCCCGCTTGATCCTGATTGGTCAATTCTGATTATTTTTAAAGGTGGAATTTTCAAGATAACTCATGCCGGTGCTTTTATCATCTTCTGGTTCTGTTTTATTCATATAAGGTGGAAATGTTCTTAATGCTTATTGCAAGTATCAGTATCTGAATTCAAACATTGATGTTTTTTATAGGACCATTACCTACAGGAGAGAATTTTGTGCAAAAAACATTTTTTTTGACATACTGCATACATTGAAATTGTGTCACAGAAGATAGAACTAAATATAAATAATTTTTTTTGAACTCTAAATCATGCTTAAAAATTATGCTTAAAAACTATTAAGTTTTATATTAGGGTCATAAAGTAAAGATAAAATCATAGAAAAAAATCATAGAAAAAAATATGAGCAGTGTTATAATTAGCCATATATCCTAATACACCTTATCTATCTAGTCATCTGATTAAAATAGTCTAAAAGGATCTGAAATATCAGTACATAGGTTATATCGAAATGGACATGTATTAGAAAATTAAAATCAATTAGATTGATATGCAATATAAACTATTATCTTAATTTAACTACTTGTATATATCTTCATTATATTGAGAAGGTGGAATATGTTAAAATAGAGATATATTTTAGAGGTTGCAGTGAAAAGTATTGTCCTAAATTATTCAAAAAGATAGGGGGAAAGATCTAGTTCAGAGTTTAATTCATTCGGAAATAATGTGTTGTATTTGCATATTAGTTCAGCTTCTTTTATTAGCAGCTTTTTTTCTATGTTACCTCCTCTCCAATTTCTGTTTACTTTTTTTAATTCCCCAATATAACAAATCTTTAGTGTTACTATTATGTACAGTTTTAAAGTGCTTGTAAAGGTGGGTAATGGGTATTGTCGATACCATTCTTGATATTATTCAGATGTTCCCTAATCCTGTCTTTAACCATTCTTTTGGTCTCCCCAAAATAAAACAAATTGCATGAACATTTTAAAATATATATTACATTTTTTGTAGAGCATCTTATAGTATCTTTTATGGTGAAATTTTTTTCTGAATAATTGATTTTTAGGTTGTTTAGTTTTTTACTATGGCTACAGGCCTTGCATGAGTAACAAGGAAAAAACCCTGTAATCTTACTTCCCATTAAATCTTTTTGTACTAATTTTTTTTCTATGATTTTATCTTTATTTTATGACCCTAATATAAAACTTAATAATTTTTAAGCATAATTTTTAAGCACGATTTAGAGTTCAAAGGACATTATTTATATTTAGTTCTATCTTCTGTGGCACAATTTCAATGTATGCAGTATGTAAAAAAAATGTTTTTTGCACAACATTCTCTCCTGTAGGTAATGGTCCTATAAAAAACATCAATGTTTGAATTCAGATACTGATACTTGCAATAAGAATTAAGAACATTTCCACCTTATATGAATAAAACAGAACCAGAAGATGATAAAAGCACCGGCATGAGTTATCTTGAAAATTCCACCTTTAAAAATAATCAGAATTGACCAATCAGGATCAAGCGGGACATTTAAAAAGGAGTAAATTACAAGTCACAAGCATCTTGATAAAGCTCTGTTTAGAGCGAAACGCGTCGAGCTGTGTGACTTGTTTGCATATATATTTTATGAACTTTTAATGTTATCAATCTAAGGACCAGATTGTACATATATAACCCGGGTTATTCATACATATTTTATTTGCACTTTTTTACTGAACATCTGAACCTCTGGATACTGCGCTAAAACTGCGTGCATAGCACTAAGGGCAGTTTATTTCATCTCACTATACTGATATCAGAGAAACAAGATACCACCGGAGAAAACTGTGAAGAAGAACCACTATATTGAATCCTCCCACTGGGGAGTGTGACTTCAGATGCCGATTTCACACGGCAATGCTGAGAATATCGCCAGCCAAGCTGCAAGAGGAGCCGCGTTTACAAAAAACTGAATAAGGTATAAGACAAACTGTACACTGTCAAAAGAGCTGCTATCAAAAAAGTTATTAAGGTAACTCTAACCGATGGTGCACTATATGAACTGTTTTGGTCTGGGAAACACAAAGTATTAATAAGCTACAATATAACTGCGTGCATAGCACTAAGGGCAGTTTTTTTACAAAGTATCGACTGAAAATTTTGCAACTTCTTTATTACGGTCTAGCTGTCACAGTCACTGACTGACATTCAATATTAGGACTGCTGTGTGACATACTGGCGTGCTTATAATAGCATATATCAATTGTGTCCATTGAGTATAATATATTGGTATATTACTGTGTTTATGATTTTTGGGAGACGTCCCACAGATGATGAGGTCATTTATTTAAACATTGAAATCGTAATTTTTAATAAATTGTGTTTACTTTTATATATATATCAGAGTGGGTCTTTTTTTATATATCTCAGTTTTTAGTTACATTAATTGAATTTTAACAATTTATTCACAAATATTGTCTTTTATCTGATTGAATAATTTTTTACACATGGCACCAACTATATAAACGGTTGTTATATAACTTAAATCAATATATATATTTTGTAATTTGAACTCATCGCACCATATAGGACACTTATTTTCTACACAAATTTATTTTTTATATAATTTTGTCAAATAAGAGGATTCACACACAACATTTCTTAAAGCACTTAGCACTTTACATGGACCATGAATAATATCTGATAAAATATCCATATACACTTCACTTAAAATATTCAAGGAAATACACCCTTCACTCAATTTCAAAGCACACTTTTTTCTAACTATTCCTTTAGCCACAGGTAGCGCCCTCACTCCATTCCAATTGATAGTTTCTTAAGAATTTGAAAAGACTGAAGGATCTTTTCTTTAAGTGAGGAGTTTGGAATATTTATAGTTCCAGCGCTCTACTTATCCTCATTTAAACTATATTTTGGCCTAGATTGGCACTTTAAACAATATCAGGACTGCACGTAAAGACGTGGAAAATAAGAAAATTATTTCTAGTGTAACTACACATTTTCTACTGAATCATAATGGCAACACAAGTTCATTCAAATGTTGGGGCTTAGAATCATATAAACCAGGTATTAGAGGGGACGATACTGAGCAAGTACTTTTAAAGAAAGAAGCAAGATGGATTTTTAAATTACAATCTGTTATGCCTTATGGCATGAATGAAAATAAATTTTTTGGGTATTTCGGTAGAATAATATATGAAATAGGAGCAATCTCTATATTGAACTTAGCATCTAGCTATGGAAATGTTATTATCTACAGACGAATATGTGGCATGGTTAATATTTGTTACCACATTTTGATTTCACTGATAATACATTATGTCGTTAAGTAAACAGAGGCATTTAGAAAATGCTGACCTCAACATAGTGTCAACCTAAGGATTCTGAAGTGTATCGAAAGCATGTGACATTTAAGATGCATTTATTTTATGCACATAATGAACATATGTTAATATGCTTTCATCATCTGGTTTGACTCTCTGTTATTATTGACTTTTCATAACATATATTCAGTGTCGACTCTATGGTAGGGATTTTATATTTATATTAATAACGTTTTGCCACTATTTTTGATCAATATAATGAGTTTGATTAATTGCTCCAACAAATATTATACTAAATGGTAAGTTTAAAATTAGGACATGCACCCCGAATATAGTGTATTTATTCAATGACCAATATCCTAGCATTAATAATAACAATATAATGAGTTTCGGCTCAGTATGTTATAATTCTGCATAAATAGGATTGGACGTATATGGAGGATAAAATGTCACTATAGTTATGACTCGTTATAATAGGAATCAGTTACTGCATTATGTAACTTGTTTTGGTGAAAACTTCCTTTCATAATCAAAGCGGTACGTGATCTAAGGATAAATTGTTTCAAGGTATTTCAAGTTGTATACAATATAAGGTGCATGACATAGTTTACCATATGCATGAAGTACTTATTATAAGCACTGCATATTGTATTAGCAATATCGCCAGTAGACAACAGAATTCTTAGTAAAATAACCGCCCACAAATACTGCTCCCAATTAAAGTTAAGAAGCATAAAGGCGTGGTTCCTAAGTAAGCAATTACTGGCCAAAAAGTTTAGCACGTTGTATTAGATACAATCAACCTAAAACCGAGCACACCTCTAAAGCATGGAGGTAGAATTATTCTGATAGGTTAGTTTGGGGGCGTAACTGAATTCCGCTTTCTGATTGGTCCAATTTAGGCAGTGCACAACTTAAAAGCTCTAAGTCTTCGGCAATCGGTTTGTCTGTTACTATTACAAGATACACATTGAAAAAGGCCTGTGTTAAAGGCCGAAGTGCATTTGTGCTTAAATTTAGCTAGACCGCTGACTTTACTATCCCTGGCACCTGAAGCCGACGATTCCAGCTATCGGACAGGAATACAGGGGGATAGTATACAGCGGTTCTAGTCTATTATTACCATCTTTGTTTTTGGAGGTTATGGGTAGTGTTGTATGTAGTTATTTAGGGTAGTTTATTCACCATTTCTTTTTCATTTTTAATATTAAAGTTTGATTTTTAAATGATCTGAATTTACACTTGTGAGCTGATATATTCAGGCTAGTTACTTCAGTCATAGGAAAGAGTGCTAGCTAATCCCTTTCTTGTCCTCTTTCCCCCATCCTTGTTGTTTAAATAGGAAATGTTGTTAGGTAAGATAAATTAATTTATAATTTAGTTGGGTGGTAGGCTTCTCTGAACAGAAAAGTCTTCAGAGAGCATTTAAAGGAAGAAATATTAGGGCAAAGCCTGACAGCACGAGGGAAAGTGTTCCAGAGGATAGGTGCTGCATGACAGAAGTCCTGCAGTCTAGCATGAGAAGAGGTGATAGTCGCAGATGCAAGGAGCAGGTCATTGTTGGATCTTAGTGGGTAGGCTGGAGTACACTTAATGATTAGAGAGGATAGGTAGAGGGAAGCGGCGTTGGTGAGAGGTTTGTATGCAAGGGTGAGAATTTTGAATTTAATTCTGCTGTGAATGGGGAGCCAATGAAGGGACTCGCAGATAGATGCAGCAGATACAGAGCGACGGGAAAAGTGGAACAGCCTGGCAGAGGCATTAAGGATGGATTGAAGGGGGAGAGGCGGGAAAGAGGAAGGCCAGTAAGTAGGTTATTGCAGTAGTCAAGTCAGGAAATAACAAGGGAGTGGATTATTTGCTTTGTGGTGTTAGTGTACAGAAAAGGTTGAATCTTGGAAATATTGCGTAGATGGTTGCGGCAGGATGTAGAAAGCAATTGGATATGGGGGAAGAAGGATAGATTTGAGTCAAGTGTAACTCCAAGGCAGCAAACTTGGGGCGATGCGGAAATGGTGATGCAGTCAACAGGGATCGAGAAGTCACAAGTCGGCGTTGAGCTTGTGGGGAGGATAAGAAGGAGCTCAGTCATGGACATGTTAATCTTTAGGTGGTGAGAGGCCATACAGGAAGAAATACCAGATAAGCAGTCACTGACATGAGAAAGGACAGAGGGAGAGAGAGCAGGGGTGGAGAGGTAGATATGGGTGTCATCAGCATAGAGGTGATATTTCAAGCCATAACTGTTGATAAGTATATACTGCATATATAATATATAGATAGATAAATAGATATTGTACCAAAAAAACATCAGCTATATGTACAAATATGTATTTGTGAATAAAAAGTACATATTCTGCCATGTGAAGGACATTGTAATGTGAAATATTCATATTTTTATGTCAGGCTAGCGCACTTGAGAATATGCGATCAGGTTTATGCACGAGTAGGGTATTCCGTTGACTTCTATGGAGGCATACATTAACACAATCGCGATATTCAAAGTTCGGCTTTTTTTGAGCATTAGGCTAGTGCACAAGCAAAAACTTTTAACTTTCAACTTGTAATACGAGCACTGCTCAACAAGTGCAAAAATCGTACTTCTTAGGGGAGTTAGCAAGCAAGCAGGAGCATTAAATAACACTCCTTTTGTAATCTGGCCCTTGTATACTTTTTGTGTGTTTTTGTATTTAAAAAAGTACAGTTTTATGCAAGTCATTCTTACTTAAAGGGACAGTCTACACTAAAATTGGTATTGTTTAAAAACTTACAGCTAGATTACGAGTTTTGTGTTATGAGGTGTGCGGTACTAACTTGCATGTTATTATCACCGCTCACTTACCTACAGCGCTGGTATTACAGGTTTTCATAAACCCGGCGTTATCAGGCAAGAAGTGAGTGTAGAGCAAAATTGAGCTCCATACCGCACTCCAATACCAGCACTGCTTAAGGCAGTGGTGAGCTGGTTTTACATGCTCGTGCACGATTTCCCATAGACATCAACACCTGCAATAAAGCAGCGTAAAGCTCCGTAACGCAGCCCCATTGATTCCTATTGGGAAACAAATTTTATGTTTACACATAACACTCTAACATGAACCCCAAGTCTAAATACCCCTAATCTTACACTTATTAACCCCTAATCTGTCGCCCGACATCGCCTTCACCTACATTATACTTATTAACAACTAATCTGCTGCGCCCAACATCGCCGCCACCTACATTATACTTATTAACCCCTAATTTGCTGCCCCAATGTCGCCCGCAACCTACCTACACTTATTAACCCCTAATCTGCCGCTCCGGACATCCCCGCTACTATAATAAACATATTAACCCCTAAACCGCTGCACTGCTGCATCGCAAACACTAGTTAAATATTATTAACCCCTAATCTGCCTCCCCTAACATCGCCGCCACCTACCTACATTTATTAACCCCTAAACCTAAGTCTAACCCTAACACCCCCTAACTTAAATATAATTAAAATACATCTAAATAAAAATTGCTATCATTACCTAAATAATTCCTATTTAAAACTAAATACTTACCTGTAAAATAAACCCTAAGCTATCTACAATATAACTAATAGTTACATTGTAGCTATCTTAGGTTTTATTTTTATTTTACAGGCAAGTTTGTATTTATTTTAACTAGGTAGAATAGTTACTAAATAGTTATTAACTATTTACTAACTACCTAGTTAAAACAAATAAAAATGTACCTGTAAAATAAAACCTAACCTGTCTTACACTAACACCTAACATTACACTACAATTAAATAAATTAAATTAATTAAATACAATGACCTAAATTACAAAAACCCCCACTAAATTACACAAAATAAAAAACAAATTATCAGATATTTAAACTAATTACACCTAATCTAAAAGCCCTATCAAAATAAAAAAGCCCCCCCAAAATAAAAAAAAACCTTAGCCTAAACTAAACTACCAATAGCCCTTAAAAGGGCCTTTTGCGGGGCATTGCCCCAAAGAAATGAGCTCTTTTACCTATAAAAAAAATACAAACAACCCCCCCAACAGTAAAACCCACCACCCACACAACCAACCCCCCAAATAAAATCCTAACTAAAAAAAACTAAGCTTCCCATTGCCCTGAAAAGGGCATTTGGATGGGCATTGCCCTTAAAAGGGCATTTAGCTCTATTGCTGCCCAAACCCTAATCTAAAACTAAAACCCACCCAATAAACCCTTAAAAAAAAAAACTAACACTAAGCCCCGAAGATCCACTTACAGTTTTGAAGACCGGACATCCATCCTAAACGAAGCCAGGAGAAATCTTCAGAGAAGCGGCAAGAAGTCCTCAATGAAGCCAGGAGAAGTCTTCATCCAAGCCAGCAGAAGTAGCCCTCCAGATGGGCAGAAGTCTTCATCCAGACGTCATCTTCTATCTTCATCCATCCGGCGAGGAGCGGGTCCATCTTCAAGACATCCGGCACGGAGCATCCTCTTCTTCCGACACTGTTCCAATCAGCCAATAGAATGTGAGCTCAATCCTATTGGCTGATCGGATTGAATAGGAATATATAGGATTTTTTCAACTTTAATTCCGATTGGCTAATAGAATTCTATCAGCCAATTGGAATTAAAGGGATGCCATCTTGGATGACGTCATTTAAAGGAACCTTCATTCATCTTTAGTCGTCGGAAGACGAGGATGCTCCGTGCTGGATAACTTGAAGATGGACCCGCTCCTCGCCAGATGGATGAAGATAGAAGATGCCGTCTGGATGAAGACTTCTGCCTGTCTGGAGGACCACTTCTGCCAGGCTTGTATGAAGACTTCTCCTGGCTTCATTGAGGACTTCTTGCCGCTTTGCTGAGGACTTCTCCCGGCTTCATTTAGGATACATGTCCGGTCTTCAAAACTGTAAGTGGATCTTTGGGGGTTAGTGTTTTTAAGGGTTTATTGGGTGGGTTTTATTTTTAGATTAGGGTTTGGGCAGCAATAGCGCTAAATACCCTTTTAAGGGCCATGCCCATCCAAATGCCCTTTTCAGGGCAATGGGGAGCTTAGGTTTTTTAGTTAAGATTTTTTTTGTTGGGTTGGTTGTGTGGGTGGTGGGTTTTACTGTTGGGGGGGTTGTTTGTATTTTTTTTTTACAGGTAAAAGAGCTGATTTCTTTGGGGCATGCCCTTTTAAGGGCTATTGGTAGTTTGGGCTAGGGTTTTTTATTTTGGGGGGGCTTTTTTATTTTGATAGGGCTATTAGATTAGGTGTAATTAGTTTAAATATCTGATCATTTGTTTTTTATTTTGTGTAATTTAGTGGGTTTTTTTTGTAATTTAGGTAACTGTATTTAATTAATTTAATTAATTTAATTGTAGTGTAATGTTAGGTGTTAGTGTAAGACAGGTTAGGTTTTATTTTACAGGTACATTTTTATTTATTTTAACTAGGTAGTTAGTAAATAGTTAATAACTATTTAGTAACTATTCTACCTAGTTAAAATCAATACAAACTTGCCTGTAAAATGAAAATAAACCCTAAGCTAGTTACAATGTAACTATTAGTTATATTGTAGCTAGCTTAGGGTTTATTTTACAGGTAAGTATTTAGTTTTAAATAGGAATTATTTAGGTAATGATAGCAATTTTTATTTAGATTTATTTTAATTATATTTAAGTTAGGGGGTGTTAGGGTTAGACTTAGGTTTAGGGGTTAATAAATTTAGTATAGTGGCGGCGTTGTGGGCGGCAGATTAGGGTTAAATAAATGTAGGTAGGTGATGGGTGATGTTAGCAGCAGATTAGGGGTTAATAATATTTAACTAGTGTTTGCAAGGCGGGAGTGCGGCGGTTTAGGGGTTAATATGTTTATTATAGTGGCGGTGATGTCCGGAGCGGCAGATTAGGGGTTAATAATTTTATTTTAGTGTTTGCAATGCTGGAGGGCCTCAGTTTAGGGGTTAATAGGTAGTTTATGGGTGTTAGTGTTTTAAGCACTTTAGTTATGAGTCTTATGCTACAGCTTTGTAGAGTAAAACTCATAACTACTGACTTTAGATTGCATTACGGATCTTGCGGGATAGGCTGTACCGCTCACTTTTTGGCCTCTCAGAAAAAGCTTGTAATATCTGCGCTATAAAATTCCCATTGAAAAAAGACTTTACGCAAATTGCGTAAGTTAATTTGTGTTAAGGCCAAAATAGTGTGCGGGACAGCTGTACCTACAAGACTCGTAATAGCAGCGGTAGTGAAAAAGCAGCGTTATAACCCATAACGCTGCTTTTTTACTCATAAAGCAAAACTCGTAATCTAGCCGATAGATAAGGCCTTTACTATCCATTCCTCAGCTTTGCACACACATTGATATATTAATATTCTATATTACATTTAAACCTCTAAATGTCTGCCTGTTTCTAAGCCACTACAGACAGCCTCTTATCACATGCTTTTTTTTTTGTTCACAACATGAGACTCCTAGTTCATGTGAGCCATATAGATAACATTGTGTTCACGCCCGAGGAGTTATTTAAGAGTTAGCAAAACACAGTATTAAATGCAAGTCAATAGATAATAAATAACAAGTCATGTGATCAGGGGGCTGTCAGAAGATACTCAGATACAAATTAATTACAGAGGTAAAAAGTATATTTAAAGGGACACTGAACCCAAATTTTTTATTTCGTGATTCAGATAGAACATGAAATTTTAAGCAACTTTCTCATTACTCCTATTATCAAATTTTCTTCATTCTCTTGGTATCTTTATTCAAAATGCAAGAATGTAAGTTTAGATGCCGGCCCATTTTTGGTGAACAACCTGGGTTGTTCTTGCTGATTGGTGAATAAATTCATCCACCAATAAAAAAGTGCTGTCCAGAGGTCTAAACCAAAATAGAAGCTTAGATGTCTTCTTTTTCAAATAAAGATAGCAAAAGAACGAAGAAAATTTGATAATAGGAGTAAATTAGAAAGTTGCTTAAAATTGCATGCTTTAGGGATTCTCTGAGGTTCCGGTGGAGGTGGAGCTACACAGGTGCTGCTGAGCAGGTGTGCTGCACAGGTGCTGCTGAGCAGGTGTGCTGCACAGGTGCTGCACAGGTGTGGCTCAGGATTCAGCTCCAGTCCCATACACAGTGGCGGTGGTTTGTTCGCGCCCTACCCCAAGTCTTGGGGTAACAGTTTCGGATAGTCAAGGATTAACTGATCCGGAACCTTCTCCAGTGGTCTGTCATCCCACTGATGGTTGTCAGTTTTTAATTATCTGGACCCTCAACTTTTCCTGCTTTCTTGGTAGTAGCCATACGCTCTCTTACCTTATAGTGGAACATACTACCTTGCCTCTCCCTTGCTACCCCTGCTGATACTTTGGCTGTATGATTAAACAATCTCTCTCCCCCCTGCGTGCCAGCTGACCCCGCCGGACAAAATCTGCAATTCTCTTATTTCAACTTAAGCCTACCCGCTGCCCTGTGTGGGCTCAGCTGCTGAGTCGTACCCCGGCTCCTTTTTTGGTTCTCCTCCCTCCCTCCCCCACCGGTGCTGCGTGGGAGGGAGCTGGGTCCGGTGTAGGAGCTTTCTGTCTGGCTGGCTGCGGTGTTGGTCCGGTGCTGCTTTTCCCCTCCCACCAGTGCTGCGTGAGGGGAATTAGCTTTGGTTACCTCCTGGAAGGACGAACAGGAAGCGGAGGAGCTGACTTCCCTCTGGGACAAGCTTTTGCTGGAGACAGTGCCTAACAACGGAGATGCGGACGGCTGGCATGCACATAGGGGGTGAGTTTTCTATGGTGATAATATATACCTGACTTACTTGCTGGCTGAAACATCTGATATAATCTTCCATAGGGGACAAGCTGTGTAACCTGGAGAGAGCTAGGGATATCCTGAAAAGAAAGGATACTAAATAAGACTCTTTAAAAGCTTACTGGGATCAAGTGCGGTCACTGACTGAGACTGTTAAAAGGATAAAAAAAATTTACTTTCCTAAGATATCAAGGCCATACAGAAAATATGGACTGACTTAAGACTATTCAAGAGAGGATAAGAAAATAGTTGTCTTTTGCGAAGTTACAAAAAGCGAACATTTTTTCACATGGCTAAAATGTGTAGTAATTCAACATATAGATGCAGTTAATTATGGATTCTTGATTGTAGCCTTTTTGTTCTTTTTTACTTGTTCTTTTTTCTTTTTTTTTCTTCCTTCTTTCTCTTTTTTTCTCTCCTCTATTTTTTTTTTCTCTGAGGTTCCTGCTCCTTTCTTTTTTTCAACATATATTACTGTGTCTTAACACTCAGATTATGGCATGAACACACTTTATGCAAGCATTAGTTTTATTTAAATCTCAAAGTTTATAAAAGCAGTAAGAACAGTTTTTATAATATTGGCCTACGTTGGTAGCATAGCCCAGCAGAGATTTCTATAAAGAGTATAATAACCAACCCTTTTTTTTTCAATTGAGTCTAGGACTTATATATAAACGGTTCCTGATTATAGGGTTTGAGATCCTTTTTTTGGAGGAGAGGGGAAAAGAGGAGAGGGAGAGGGATAAAGGGGCTCCTTACCCTTACAGCTATGCTATATATTTTAAAAATTAATTTACTGTGAATTTATATGTATAGCTGTCCTTTAGGTCTTTTTAGACCCTCCTGGTCCTACCTAATTTAACAGCCTAACAGACATTCTATATTAGTGCCTGTGTAGGAAAGACAGGCTAAGAAAACTCCCTACTCTGTTAATTATATGCTGTGGGCTGCTCCTGTATGTTCTTATCCTTAACAACTAACAACTAATTTGACCTATTTAAACTCATGAATTATTAGCTTGTTCTATAAATAAGGTTGCTGATATTTTCTCAATTTATCCAATCTATCCATTTTTCTGGTATTGAATCCTAAGTTTTGTACTGTATCTATATATCTACATCTCAGAATTTAATTTTCCAAGTAGAAATTGCTGTTCTATATATGTCCTGGATGTTGAACTGAAACGATGTGTTCTGGGCTGTTGATTGATTTAAAGATATTGGCTGATTATCTGTTTATGCTTTATAAGAATTAATATCTGTGTTAAGTTTTGGCAAAACTGTTTTGATTTAGATAGTGGGTGTAGCAAGATAAAAAGGGGTTTAGGAGGAAGACATATAAAGGCAGAGAAACAGTTTATAAGACTATGACTTAAACATTTAAAAAAGCTGAAATAATTTCTGGGACATGTTTGCATTAGCCTTTCTTTCTAGAGATTACCCCGTGAACAAGGGTATATCCCTCGCTATCTCTAGACAGCACTAGAGCTTTATTTAAAGTAGAGTAACTAGATTACTTTTACTGGCCCTATTGGCAATATCTTGCTGTGACCCTACTACTACTATTAGACCTGGTGGATCTGATGATATGTCTTTTACATATCTTTTCTCTGGTACTCACATCTGTGGCCGGACCTCACTGCACAATTAACTAAGTATCACTAGCTTGTTCACTTTCCCCCTCCCCTCCCCCCTTTTCTCCTTTTTTTTTTTTTTTTTTTTTTTTCTCTTCCTCTCTCTCTCTCCCTCCCCACACTTGGTCGTCACTTTCACACACCTATCCTCACATGTCAGCTTGGTAGCGTCTCTCGCTCTCAACTTAAACTCACAAACACCTCTGGTTTTTCACTAACTTTCACGAATTTTTGGCTTAACTTCTTTTTTCTTTTTCCTTTTTTTTTTTCCCCTTCTTCACAATTCTTTATTATTGGCACATGGATAAATTTTTTCACGTTTCACCTAGAACCCCTTCTCCGGCCATGGCAGCGAGGCAGAGAGATAGGAAAATGAAAGGTAATCAAGAGACAAACATGGACACGCAGTCAGTTCCACTAGTGGCGCAAGAACCTATTAATATGCAAAACCTGGTTGCTAATATATCTGAAGCACTCTCTCCCAAGTTTGAAGCTCTAAGAGCTGAAATTAAACAAGACTTCCTTTCTTTAACACAGGAAGTTCGCCAATTTTCCAATAGACTGCAGGAAGCCGAGCAAAGAGTCTCGGACCTGGAAGATCTAACAATAACGCATAGTTCCAATTTAGAATCTGTGAATACCAACTTACAAAAAATACAGAATAGGCTATAAGATCTAGAGAATCGCTCTAGGAGAAACAATATAAGAATCATAGGGCTCCCAGAAGAACAGCAATATGACAATCTTGTTGACTTTGTATCAGAAACTTTGCCTAAAATTCTAAAATTGCCACCCACTTCATATCCTATTCCAGTGGAGAGAGCGCACAGATTAGGCTCATTCCATGTAGGGAACAAAGCCAGAACTAAACCTAGACCTATTATAGCTAAATTGCTAAATTTCCAAGACAAACTTACCTTACTTCAACACTATCGTAAACAACAGTCAGTTAAAGTTGGAGGTATCACAATCCTCTTGTTTCAGGACTTTTCTGCTGACACCGCTGCAAAAAGAAGGGAGCTCGCTCCCATCTGCACTAGGTTTATACAGAAAGGATTCCAGGCAACTATAATATTTCCATATAAACTGAAGGTTAAAGTTAATGAAGTTTTTCATTTTTTTGAGGAGGCTCACTTAGCTGAAAGCTTCTACAAAACACTGAATTCCCCGGTCAGATGATATTAGGTTTAAAACATGAAGGCCTCAGATAAAATATAATATGTTGAATTTCTTCTTTTTTTTTGCTCTCCACGTTAGGGGAGAGCGATGGCTGCTCAGATATGAGCCGCAGTCCTTAGATCCCTCCGGTGCGGAGAGGGCATATACTCATTTTGTATCAAAGGAAATGAAGAGGAATCTCTTATTTTTGCCTCTTAAACTAAGGACCCCCTTCCCCCCCTTTTTTTTATTATTTTTTTTTTTTATTATTATTTATTGTTCTTCCCTCTGCCCCTTATTCTCGGAAACATAAATGAGTACAGGCAGTGATAAATGCAAAATTGTGTCATGGAATGTGGGTGGTATATCTACCCCAATTAAGAGGAAGGCAATTCTTACTCAGCTTCGGAAAATCCGGACTGACATAGGTTTCATTCAAGAAACTCATTTATCTGCGGAAGAATCTTTGAAGCTTAGGTCAGCCTGGGTGAAGGAAATATATTTCGCACCTAGTGTTAAGAGGAAGAGGGGAGTAGCAGTATTAATTTGGAAAAAAATTGATTCAGAAGTAATACATTTTGAGGCTGACCCAGGGGGGAGATATGTTATGCTGAAAATAAAGATCTCTCAGAGGATGTATACACTGTGCAATACATATGGCCCTAATATACTCGACCCAAATTATTGGACCACTCTTCAATCTAAGCTTTTAGCTTACATGGAAGGGTGCCTGATTATGGGTGGAGATTTCAACATGGCACCACAAAGCCCAATTGACAGATTAAGGCGAGATGTTAAACAACTGAAACAAAAAAAGGATAATTTAGAATCTAAGCTACTTAAAAAAATTATGCAAAATTTATCTTTGCGAGATGTTTGGAGACATCAAAATCCCTCTAGCCAGAGCTTTACTTGCCTTTCGAAGGCGCATAAGACTCTTTCTAGAATTGATTTGTTTTTAATTGATGAACGTATGTTAATGAATGGGGTAAGATCAGACATACTGTCAATTCTCCTCTCAGATCATGCACCAATTGTTTTGGAGTTCCAGTTTTCTCGCCCACGCCCCGCTCTATCGCGCTTCTTTTTTCCTTATTATTTAATGGCAGAGATAAAATTTAAGAATTGGCTCGTAAATAAGTATAAGGAGTATGTACATTTTAACAAGGAATTTCTGAGTCAGCCTGAATTGTTTTGGGATACTGCGAAGGCTGTAATGAGAGGGGAAATATTGTCATATAGTATTGCCTTACAAAAGAAAATTAGACGCAGAGAAAGAGAATCATGCCAATGTCTGACTAATGCTTATAACCAATATCTTCTTGATAAAACTCCATTAAACTGGACGAGATATGTTAAAGCAAAAAATGAAAAGGATACTTTTATATTGTCACAAGAAACACAAAGAGAATTAAGAATGGAAGCCAAGCTATATAGATTTGGGAATAAGTCGGGTAAGATGTTAGCCAAATTAATTAAAAATGAGAAAAAACAACCTGTAATAGATAGTGTGCAAGATAAAGGGTTACAAATTTCAAACTCGGATGACATTCTAAACATATTTTTTGAGTACTATCAAGACCTGTATTCATATAAAACAAGTGACTCACAGAAATCTTCAGATTTCTGGAGGGACCTCAAACACCCCACAATTACACTTGAAATGTCTAATAATTTAAATGCCCCCATCTCCATAGAGGAAATAGAAAAAACAATATCTGTGCTTTCACTAAATAAGGCAGCAGGCCCAGATGGTCTCCCTAGTGAGTTTTACAAGATCTTGTCTAGTGAAGCTACCCCACACCTCTGCAATCTTTTCAATAGTTTTTTTGCAAATGGTAACTTGATTCCTTCTTCATTTTCTAGCTCATATACAACCTTGATTTTAAAAGGTGGAAAGGACCCGTCCTGCAAAGAATCTTATAGACCAATTGCTCTCCTAAATTCCGACTATAAAATTCTCACTGCGATTTTAGCACATAGACTCCAAGGGATCCTTTCAGAAATCATACACACTGATCAAGCAGGCTTTTAAAATAACCGTAATTCAGCTGCGAAAATAAGAGAAGCATTGCTTGTGGTAGAATATTTCGAGGCTACTTCTCACCAATACAGCGGGGGGGAGGGCCTACCTGATCTTGCCATTATCTCCATCGATGCTGAAAAAGCCTTTGACTCCGTATATTATGAACATATTAAAACATCATTAAGACAATTTGGTATTAGGGGGAATTTTTTTGAATTCGTTGGAAATCTCTATAATCAGCCATCTACAAAATTAATAGTAAATAATACCATCTCCCCTTCTATCTCTTTGGGTAGAGGAACAAGGCAGGGCTGCCCTCTCTCCCCGCTTTTATTTAATATTTCCATAGAGCCTCTGGCAATCAAAATTCGCCATCTTTTAGAAGGTATAAAAATTCGTAGCGCTGAAATAAAAATCGGTCTATATGCAGACGACCTGCTGCTTTATTTGGCAAACACTAAATTGAATTTACCGAGACTTTTCCAGATACTGGAGCAATTTGGCTCATTCTCTGGCTATAAAGTCAACATGGCTAAGTCAGAGATATACTGGCTCAGGAAAAATAATACCTCCATCCTGAATACTCCTTTTCATCAAGTAACAGATTCCTTTAAATATCTAGGGATCCATATCCCGATAAAAATATCGGACCTATATGCTTTGAATATTCCCCCGGTAATAAAAACAATTAAGGAAAAACTTTTGACTTGGCAAAAACTCCCATTATCACTTTCTGGCAGGATAGCCCTCTTTAAAATGGTTCTCCTTCCAAAATTACTGTACATCCTTCAAAATACACCAATAATTCTCTTAGGAAAGGATATCCGATCGATTAACACCTCTCTTATTCAGTTCCTTTGGCAAAACAAAAGGTCAAAGATCTCTCTTATGAAGCTTTCGCTACCAAGAGAAAGTGGAGGTCTTGCTTTACCTGACATAAGGTTCTATAACCTTTCCTTCTTAGCACGAAATGTAGTGGATTGGATCTCGGTTAATAATTATGTACTGAACAATGATCTTGAGTCTAGTGTATGTCATCCATACTCTTTAGCAGCATTAATACATTTAGAACCTAAAGAAGTTCCAGCAGAAATTAAAAAACTTAAAACTATTTTCAATCCACTCAAAGCTTGGTATAAGATAACGTTTTCCTTATCAATTAATAATAGAGCTTCCTGTATCTTACCCATAATAGGCAACCCTACTTTTCAAGCAGGCTTAGACTCGGAAGTTTTTAGAAAATGGCACACGGCTGGACTAACAAAGGTACTTCAAATTATAGATAAAGAAAGGAAATGTATTAAATCATTCCAGAACTTAAAAATAGATTTTGATCTGTCTAATAAGGACTTTTTTGCATATTTGCAATTAAGGCATTTTGTCCAAGACTTGGTTAAAAAAGTGGGCTGGGAATGGGGACTGGGCACATTGGAGAACTGGCTAGCTTTGACAAGAAATGGTCATGTGTCAATTGTACCGTGTTATCATCTCCTGAGCATAAATAAAGGAGCCTCGATACGGGCAAACTTGGTCGCTTATTGGAATGAATTAATTCCACAAAACAATATTGAAATAAACACTATTCAATTATCAATTAAGAAAATTTCGCAAGTAACACTATCTGCAACCTGGAGAGAGGCGCACGTCAAACTCCTGCATGGGGCATACTTTACCCCAAAGAGAGGGTTCAAGTGTGCCAACATGGGATTTTGCAAATGTCCAAAATGTTCACTTCAGGCAGCTGACCTAATCCACATGTTTTGGCACTGTCCAAAGATTAAAAACCTATGGGCCAGGGTCGAATACTGGTTCAAGAATGTACTCAAAATAGCTAATCTTTCACTCACATTGTATCAGATAATATTTTGTCTTAAAGAATCTGGTAGGCAGAGCGATGAGAAAGTGGTAATCTCTGGCATTCTTGCTACTAGATATTTAATTTGCAAAAAGTGGAAAAGCTGCACAATCCCAAGTATCTCCGAGATAAAAAACTGCATGAAAAAGCAATGTGTTTTAGATCAAAGAAATGCAGACATAAATAATGAGCAAGACATTAAAAGATTTTTTGATAAATGGGCGTTTTTTTTGAGAATTTTTCCCGAATCTGAAATGAACCATATAATCTTTCCTTTCAGGAACACAGAAATTGTTTTATTAGGAAACTGGTAAAAATTAAAAGAGAGCTAGTATCTAAGCTGATTTCTTTCTCTTCCCCCCCCCCCTTTTCTTTTAGGTTTTTTTTTTTTTTCTTCTTTCCTTGATGAACTGCCTCTCCGCACGGGAGGGGTATGGGTTGGGGGAGGGTTCAGGAGGAGGGGGGTGAAAAACTAAAAAACTCCAAGAAATGTTAATAAGTAAGCTGAATGTGATATATCAATATCTAGCTAAAATATATCTGTATGCATAGCTAAATACAGTATTATAAGAATGAACTTGTGTATAATTTACGGATGATCTTATATGTTCAAAGCTGTTTATATTGTTTTTATTTTTTGTTTTTTATGACCTTTTCTTGGATTACAAATAAAAGTTAAAAAAAAAATAAAAAAAAATTGCATGCTTTATCTGAATCATTAAAGAAAAAAATTGGGTTCAGCGTCCCTTTAATATAACTGTGTTGGTTATGCAAAACTTGGGAATGGGTAATAAAGGGATTATCTAACTTTTAAACAGTAAAAATTAAATTGTATACTGTCCCTTTAATAGCAATCTGTGCATAATAACAGTCCTAACAATCTGTGCATAATACTAGTCCTAACAAATGAAATTATTTCACTATCTGTTTCATACATACTCAGTTGAGGTGTGTATAAATGTGTGTGTGTGTATATGCTTGTATGTGTGTGTGTATGTATGTATGTGTGTGAATAAATGTGTGTGTGTAAATACTTGTATGTGTGTTTGCTTGTGTATATGTTTGTGTATGTGTGCACATCTGTGTGTTGTGGAATTTAATACAATAAGAAACAATACATGTTTCAGCAATAATTCCTTGTGCAACATAGAAATCATGACAGGAAATCTTGCCTTAGCAGGTGGCAATAGTGATAGTGCTGTCATTGGAGATGGATGTGGTAGTATCTCTGTAAAATTGAGTATGATGGTCTCTTCTCCTTTATGATGTGATTCATCACTATTTGTTCCTCATATTTCCTTAACTAAATTCTCTTTTAGAGCTTGTTCTGCCCATTTAACTAGCTGAGGTTTTCTGAATTGATTTACTATACAATTAATCTTTCCATATTCAAGAGACCTACATTATTAACGTAATAAAAAAACAAAATATTTTTTTTTACTAAATATGTAAAAAGTTGCTATATTGGCACATTTAATTCAAACATACAGTATGTGCTTTTATTATTTACACGCTATTATTTATGATTGTTTATACTTTATTTACTTTAAGGATGAGCACATTCACAATATGTTTTAAAAATGGTCTTATTTCTTCTGTGATAAAATATTATGCTATTTAAAGACAAAGGGATAGGTACATTTAAACATCAATTGATCTCTCCAAGCCTAGAGGCAATTTCATGTAAAATCATCATGAAATACTACCACCTGCTATAACAAATCATATGTATCAGCATATAAAGCCCCATGTGTGTATATTTTTGCAGGAAGCAATATGGGCTTTCTGTTTTTCACATTTTAAAAAAAAATATTAGTATGTGTAATTTAAATTTAAAAACAAAACAAAACATGCATTTTTCAGCCACATAAATCCTTAATAATCATAAGATATCTGCACACATAAAAAGTAGTAACTAGCAGGAGTTAAGGAGCCTAAGAATAAGGCTGCTTGGTGTATGAGTTCCAAAGCCAGGAGACAAAACCCACTCCTCATCAGCCCCATTAACAAATAGTACCTCTCCTTTCGGTCTCCCTGTGTTGAGGAGTTGGATACCCTGCTCCATTTACCTCCCAGAGCTGATATCACATCCAGAACCACCTACATTATTGGGAAGGCTGCATCTTGTTCTGCGAAGCTCAGTGGACAACTGTAATACAAGTTGTCTAAAAGGCTGCAAGAGAGAAAATTCTAGCTGGCACCAAAAGTGGGATCATCATGCTGCAGCATACCTTCCAATATTTGTGGCTGGCTATTCAGGACTCAGGAGATTAATGGGGTTGTTGCCAATCTTATATTCTGCAAATAGTACATTACTTTGTATATTGGAACTGTGTTGGCTTATACACACCCACTATCATGTGCCTCTCTACTATGCGGAAAAAAAAGAGAAACATCATCAATGTTTCTCCTATGGACTCCTTTTTTAAGAACTCTGCAGTGCAATCTATTATGCTACTGGACTAACCTGCTACACAGATTCCCCCTTCCTAGCCTGCTGTAGATGATTCTACTTCTTCTAAAGATGTTCCACAAACTAGAGCAGACCTATCTTATGTCCTTACAAACTTTGATAAAGAAACAATGATCAACAGAGTTTTGCAAGACTTGAGGGAAGAATTTGCTAGTCTTAGACAAGATGCTAATTAAATTAAATTAGATTCAGAGTGGAGGAATTATAGGATGAAAGAGAAGTTTGTTTATTTTGGGTTTTTGTTTTTTTTGCAATAAGACATAAAAACTGTGACAAATACAGTTTCCAAATAGGATTCAATTATAGCAAAATTACATGACAAGATATATGACCTTGAAGACTGAAGCTGGAGAAATAACCTTTGCTTCAGAAGTATACCTGAGTCCATTTCTACAGATGCATTATCCATTTATATCCATTTACCTATATGATATTTTTCATGCTTTGGAAGATAAGGAATTTCTACTTATAGATAACATCCAGTTTGAAAGAATCCAGAGAGCTCTTTGTCCATGACCTCTTAAAAAGGAACCCAAAATAGAAGTTATTGCAATTTTTCTTAACTTGTTTGGATAAGAATGCTAAACTCAGTTTTGCAAGAAATAAACCTCCATATATACACTATTCAGGATTTATCGACTAAAACCCTAGAAAGGTGCAAAAAAATATCTCCTTTTACAACTCTTTGGAGGGACTAGAAAATAGCCTACAAATAGAGTTTTCATTTTGCATGTTAACCATACTTACTTGTAAACATCCAAAAGACATCCCACAGTTTTCTTCAAACCTGGGGTTTCAGGTATCAGACTCTGTCTCCTTGGGTTCCCAACCTCCTCATGGGGATGCCCTTCATTTTTTTGCAAGGCCAACCTCTAGTAACAAATAAACATCAGAGGTTATTCTGGAGCAAAGTAACAAAGAAAAAAGCAAGAAAAGACTCCCTCCACCCTCAGTGGAAGTTTATGCTTCAGATAGACGACTACACTAGCATTTAGTTATTTAGTGAACATGCATACTAAAAACTTATTTGAGTGGAATAGATATGTTTTTCCCCAATACCTGGTAGAACCCAAGAGATAGCACATGACATTATCACAGAACCAGGAATGACCCTTAGGGTCTAATTTAACGAGTGTCTGGCGGACATGGTCTGCTGTAATAATCATGTCCGCCAGACATTGATTAATGCCGACAGCATACGCTGTCAGCATTTATCATTGCACAAGCAGTTCCGGTGAACTGCCTGTGCAATGCCACCCCCTGCAGATTTGCAGCCAATCAGTCTCTAGCAGGGGGTGTCAATCAACCCAATCGTATGAGTTCAGGCAGATTGAAGTCCGCAGCCTCAGAGTCAGCGGACTAGTTAAGGAGCAGCGGTCTTAAGACCGCTGCTTCTTAACTCTTGTTTCCGGCGAGCATGAAGGCTCACATGGAAACAGGTGCATTAGGCACAATACGGGCCATGATAAATCAGCCCCTTAGAGTTAAATAATAATGACTTCCTGAGGCAAGAAGACAAGCTGTAAGGACAACCGAAGTTAAGAAAATGCTCGAGCTAGGGGTGATAGAAGAGTTTCAAAGCAATTGGTTAAGCCCTACTGTGAAAATAAATGTGATGATTCTAAAAGAACCAATAAATGAAAAAGTTCATATAAGGATATGTGTTTTCTTGTGAAGACTTCTGTAGCTCTTATGCCTTTTTTGTCCTTGAAGATTATGTACTTGAGCTTACGACCAGCTCAGGGGAATGCGCACACCCACTTTATACTGGCGGGTAAACAGTACTCTCACGATACTACAGTATAAAAGATTTATTTAAAATGTAATAAAAAGCGTCACAAATGCGATACAAAACAGCTTATGCAGAGGTTAATAGAGCCTTATATCTTAATATTGCTCACAAAAGTCAACTCCTACTACAGGATGTCAGCGGATTCAGGCAGCAGAAACTTAACCGCTGCACTGATCAACCTAACCCCAAATGGGAGTGGCTCCTCCTACAAGTGTGTCCGCAAGTGTATAGACGCCCAGGAGAGTAAAGAAATCCAAAGATCGTTTCGCTTTGCAGCTTTTTCAAGGATATGAAGTGCGCATGTTCATGTGACCTTATATACCGGTCTCTTGTGTTTAAAACGGATATCCGGATTCTTCTGTTGCCATTTTGGAAAAGGGCATAAGTGTCCTCCACTTGGTCAAATGAAATTGATTTATATTTATAGTCATTAAGGAAAACATAAAGTATGTACTTCTTGATTTGCTTTACATTTTGCCAGACAAAATACATTATATTTAATAGAAAACCACCAAATAAATCTTAACAGATTGAGCTATCTCAAATACGATGTAACCTTATTCTGTATTTTGCACTTGTACTTAACTGGTTATACCATTCATTATTTACATCAATACTTTGTTATTCAGATTAATTGCCATCACTCTTACATCTTACTCATTATTTTTGTTTTTACCCTTGTTTCGTATTTATTCATTTAATTCTATATTTTTGCCCCAAGTTACAGAAACCATTTTATGTTTCTCACTATTATACTAATACTCAAAAATAAAAATAAAAATTTTATATCTAAAAATGATTATAGAATACATCACACTCAAATCAGGGATGTCATATAACATTATCATTGTGACTGGATTGAAAATTACTATTGCAGAAAATGATGCAATTCAAAATCTTTGTTTAAACCATTAGGTATAAATGTATCCATAGCGTGAATCCATTTCATTTCTAGGCGTCCTAGCTGGTTCTGTATGTCACCCCCTCTCCAATCTTGTTCAATTTTTCTTATCCCTAGAAATTCTAGATCACTGACTTTCCTTTTATGTACCCTATCAAAATGTGCTGACAGTGTGTGATTACGATAGCCCTTCTCAATATTATAAATGTGTTCATTTAACCTCTTAAGGACATATGACGGAATTTTTCCGTCATAAAACAATTGAGCAAACTGAAAGCTGTGTCCTTAAAGGGTTAATCTTGTTCTTAGGAGCCTGGAGGTACGACCTATATAAATAAGATTGCACGAACAGCGTAATAGATAAATTACATTCTTGCTATTGCAAATAATTAATTGATTTATCTCATAAACTTTTTTATTGTCCGCTGAATAGAACTTATTACATAATTTTGATGTTTTTTTCATTCTCTGACATGCATTACAAAATAAACATTTTCTAAATCCTATTTGTGGAGTGGGCAGCCAATTTTTGGCAGATGTTACACTCTGTTTATTCTTCATGCTATTTACATGTGATAGCTGTAATTTTAAATTTGGTACCTTCTTAAACATAATGTTTGGACCTTCCCCAAGAAATTCAGTTAATCCCGAATCTCTAGTGAGGATGCCCCAATGTCTATGAATAATATTTCTTAGTTCATAACTTTGTGTGCTGTAAAATTAATCTGTTTGCCACATCCTTGTTCTTACTCTTATACTCTTGTGTATTTTTGTTCTTATATTTTAATAATTCAATTCTATCCATATTTCTAACTTCCTCTATTTTTTCCTCCAAAAAACTATTTGAATAATTCTTTTCTAGGAATCGTTTTTTCAAGACTTGAGATTGAGTTTGGTATTCAGTTGCTTCCTTACAATTACGTCTTAACCTAACCAATTGTCCTTTGGGGACATTTTTTAACCAATGGCGCTGATGGCAGCTATTTAGATTTATGTAATTGTTCACATCTATACTTTTAAAGTGATTCCTTGATTTAAGTGAATTATCCTTAATATAGATTTCCAAGTCTAGAAATTCTATTTTTTCTTTACTGTACTTCCAAGTTAGAGATACTTGGAACTCACTATTTTTCAAATATTCCATAAACTCCAACAGCTGACCCTCACTTCCTGACCATATCAGGAACAGGTCATCTATATAGCGGCGATAGGACACCAGATATTGCGCCCAGGGGGAATTGTAGATGTAATTATTTTCCCAATTGGCCATATACAGATTGGCATAACTGGGCGCAAATCTGGTGCCCATCGCGTCCCGCTGGTCTGTAGGTAGTATGTTTTATTAAAGTAGAAATAATTAGTTTCCAGTATAATCCTAATGCCTTCCAGAATAAATTCCAGTTGTTTGCTATTCAGGGTTTTATCTTCCTCCAAAATCTTTTTAACAGATCTTTATTTATAATAGTGTACAGTGACGTGATGTCACTAGTGACTAGCCACCACTCTTTGTTCCACTCAATACCCTCTAGATGGTTCAATATGCTTATAGTGTCTTTCAAATAAGATTTGGTACTCTTCACATAATTTTGTAACGGTTGGTCTATATAAGCTGAGAGGTTACTAGTTAGGGAACTAACATTTGTTGTCCAAGAAATAGATTGATTTATACCTCAACAAAAAATATCTCATAGAAAGTTTTTATATTGATTTGTTATATGATAGATTCACAAAAATCAATAATGTATATTTGTATTTTTAGGAGTCATATTTTTTATTTATTTTTTAAATTATTATTAATGCTAGAATTTGTACATATATCCTTGCAAATACTGATTTGTTCTCTTGGTATCCCTTGTTGGAAAAGAATATGCAAATATCCTACACTAGTGGGAGCTAGCTGCTAATTGGTGCCTGCACACATTTGTCTCTTGTGATTGGCTAAATAGATGTGTTCAGCTAGCTGCCAGTAGTGCAATGTTGTTCCTTCAGCAAAGGATAACAAGAGAATGAAGAAAATGTGATAATAGAAGTTAATTGGAAAGTTGTTTAAAATGGTGTGTCCCCTTTCACCTCTGCTTTTCAATATCGCAATAGAACCTCTTGCAATAAGGATTAGACAAGACTGTGAAGGGATAAAAATAAGAAATAGAGAACTTAAGATAGCATTATATGCTGACGATATCTTATTATATATGAGAGAGATTCAGACAAATCTACCAAAATTACTGTCAATTATAAATCAATTCACTCTGTTCTCAGGTTACAAAATGAATACATCTAAAACCGAATTATTATGGTTAAAACGACCTTCCCAATTAAAAGAAAACATACCCTTTAAAATTGTAGAAGAAGCTTTCAGATACTTGGGTATTTTAGTCTCTTCAACACCAGAGAAATGGTATAGCCTTAACATACCCCCAATTCTAAAAACTATGGTGTATACAATGAAGAACTGGCAAAATCTTCCCATTTCATTGTCAGGACGTATTGCTCTGTATAAAATGATATTACTGCCAAAAATTTTGTATATTATTCAAAATGTCCCAGTTCTTCTGAAGGATAAAGATATTAAGACCCTAAATATGGCCCTTAGAAAGTTTATTTGGCAAGGGAAAAAGCCTAGAATAGCATAAGAGAAACTTAGTCTACCTCAAAAATTTGGCGGCTGTGCTCTGCCAGATCTCCGTCTATATAACTTAGCAGGATTGGCCCGAATCGTAGTGGATTGGATCTGTTCCAAAGACTATATAACAGATAATGATTTAGAAAACAATATAACCTTTCCCTATCTCCCAACAGCATTAATACATAATGAATTAAGAGACATACCAAAGGTAATAAAAAACTCCAAAACTATGTATACTCCAATCAAGGCCTGGTCAAAGATCTGCACCCTATTAAAAGTCGATAAAAAAAATTCTAAATATTTACCCTTAAAAGGGAATCCTCACTTTGCAATAGGCCTACATTTAGCTCCACTACAAAGGTGGCAAGAGATGGGATTGGATAAAGTGATACAATTAGTAGACATTGCAAGGAAGCATATTAAAACATTTGCTGATTTAAGAGAGGAGTTTGATCTTTCCCAAAAAGATTTTTATGTTTATTTACAGGCAAGACACTATATTTGGAAACTATTAAACTATTCAGGCTGGAATTGGTCATTGGGGCCTTTAGAGAATTGGCTAATGCAGGCTAAAAAGGGACGGTTATCAATTACATATTGCTATCAAATATTGAACTCAGATAAAGGTTTAAATAATATAACAAGAATTCAATCAAAATGGGCAGATAATTTAATACCAGATCAGGTTGAAGTAGGGAATATTCAAACATTGATATTAGAAGTCAGGCGAACAACTCTTTCTGCCACATGGCGAGAATCTCATATAAAACTTCTTCATATGACATATTTCACCCCGGAAAAGGGATATAGATGGGGGAATTCCCAATTTAATAAATGCCCAAAATGCTCATTAATAGCAGCTAATTTTAAGCATATGCTGTGGGAATGCCCCAAAATAAAAGCGATTTGGAAAAAAATGGAATACTGGTTAAGTAAAAGGGTGAGAGTCTCCCACCTGGACTTTTCATTTATAAATATAATATCACTTAGACTGGATCCAAGAATTCCACCTGATCAGAAAAAAATTGTCAATGTTGCCATACTAGCATCTAGATATATGATTTTCAAAAAATGGAAAGATACATCAGCTCCTACTTTTTCGGAAATTAGAAACTCCATAAAAAAACAATGTATCCTTGAACAATATAATACAAAATTTTATGATATAAGAGATGTATGTAATTTTTTTCAAAAATGGTCCTCTTTTATAAAAACTTTCCCTAAAAAAGAAATTGATTATTTAATTTACCCATTTAGACACTCAGAATTAGTTATTTTAGGAACATGGTAAAAATTGAACAATAAAGGAAGGGGGAGGAAGGGGAGAGATGGGAAAATTATTATTTTTTTTCTCACCCTTTTTTTTTTTTTTTTTTTTTTTTAGACCAAATAATTCCAAATAAGCCATCTTGATTACCCAAGAAAGTTAAGGAAATTCCAACAAAATAGAATTGAATCTGTATTATGAAAGAAGGGTTGAAGATGTAATGTAATTTTCTGAAATATGTCTTTTTTTTTTCTCGTCTTGCTCAGAACGGGCTGTTTAGCCCTGGACGGGCTGTTGATTTTTCTTAACCCGGTGTTATAAAAGATGATGGCTACTTAGGATAAGGGAGCTATTAGGATAATTAATAAAAAGGCTTGATGGAGCAAAATGTTAAGTTGCTGGGTTTTTTTTATTTTTTTTATTTTTTTTTTTATTTTATTGTTGGGGAAGTGAGTCATGACTGATAAAAATGAACATGTAAATAACCCCCAAATATGTAAACATAAAGAAAATGTTTCTTATTTCTTTTCCTCTTTTTATTTTCTGTACCCTGATTTGAAATACCAATAAAAATTAAAAATGTAAAAAAAAAATATGGTATGTTCTATCCAAATCACAAAATAATATTTTGGGGTTTACTGTCCCTTTAAGAGCTGTGCCAGTTTTCTCTCTGCACCTGTGTAACCCCTCCTGATTGCAATCTATTTTTAAAAAAACACCCCTTCAAAGGTATTATAAAATGGGTTGGCATATCAGATGAGATTTCTTACTGAAAAAGAAATTAAAGAGAAGGAAGAAATACACTGAAAATAGCATGCCAGTAAAGAGGTGATTTTAATTTCTGCTGTATCTGAATCATGACAGTTTAAAGCTAGGTGGGCTATCCCTTTGAGCTATAAGTTTAAGATTCTATTGAATCGAACATCAATTCGAATTTTAAAATCCTTGTCTAAAATATTACACTGTGTGTCCTAATGTTAGCATCAATGTTTATCTTTAATACTAATTTCACATATACATACTTTCAAAGTATAATGCACAATGTAACAAATGGCACTTACAAGTTCTGATGAGTGATCAATGACACAAGTATCAAGCAATTTGATTCGTTAGTGATAGTTTATAATGTTTATTTAAATCAGATTGGCTGATGTCATAAATCATGTGATTATGCATAGCCCAATCAAAACTGGTTGAAAAATTCACTAGTATGTGCGTCATAATTGGTGTGAAAAGTGTTGAGTCAAATATGGCACGAAGTGAAGAGTGGGACCTGTATTACATGGCTTAAACATGGTGCACATAGATTTTTCCAACAAATAAAAAGGAAGTTAGCTATATTTTATTGTGTATTTATTTCATTTGTATCTCTATATCTATTAGTGCAACAAGTTTGGGGCAAAACTTTGCACAAAAATGTAGAAATAATATTGTCCCCTTGCTTTGTAATGAGAGACAAAGTTGTAGCATAATCCATAAGTAGTAATGTGTTTTTCATTTGTATCCCTATATCTACTAGTGCACCATATGTAGAGCAATAATATTGTTTGATTTAGAAAGGGTATACAATTTTAATAAAGTTTCTAATTTACTTTTATTATGTAATATACTTCATTCTCTTGCAGCATCAAACATAAACTTTCTGTGTTTTCCGACTCCCATTGAGTTCTATGGCATCCCCGACTTAAAGGGTGGCGGATTGAAAACTAGGTACCCTGAGTCAGAAAAGACGTGAACATAACTGTAGAATTTGTACAGTTTTACAGAAAAAAATTACTCACTCTCACGCTACCCAACACTGCATAAGTCCTACAGCACTAAACCCGAAGGTTATTATGAATATTTTACATTGCAATGTTCTTCACATAGAAGTAAATGTTCTTTTAAATGTTAAATATATAATTATTATTTTTTTGTAAAATGTATATCTATACCTATATATATAGATAATTACATGTAGGTATATATATATATATATATATATATATATATATATATATATATATATATATCTATATACAGTATATATATATATATATATATATATATATATAAAAATACAAATATTTTCTTCTAAGTGAAGAACATTGGAATGTAAAATATTTACAGTAAAAACACATTAAAACCTATTATTAAATATTAAAATGGATTAAAAATGATTTTTCAGCTTTTAAGGTATTTGACTTGAAAGTGCTCCAAAGTGTATATATATACAGTTTATATATGTGTATACATATGTATATATGAGTTTTTATGTGTACATATGGATGCAAATACATTTGTGTATATACCCCAGTATATATATATATATATATATATATATATATATATATATATATATATATATATATATATACAGGTGGCCCTCATTTTACGACGGTTCAATTTACACCGTTTCAGAATAACAACCTTTTTTTCCAGTCATGTGACTGCTATTGAAAAGCATTGAGAAGCAGTGCATTTATTAAAATAGCCAGTAGGTGGAGCTGTCTGCTTGTGTTGCAGCAAAGCCAAGAGAGCTGAAATTAATCAGTTTAACCAGATCTGAGCTATCAAGCAGATTTCAAAGGAAAAAGATCTTCCTGTCTATAAATCAGTCCAGATTGGAATGCATAGAAAGAACTGTTTGCAGAAAAATGCAAGTGAAGTCTGTGTTGTGTGATTATTTTATTAGGTTTATAATGCTGTTTAGCAAATGTTTTTGTTCATTTAACTTAGTTTAATTATATATTCTGTGTTGTGTGATTATTTTATTAGGTTTATAATGCTGTTTAGCATTTAAAGTCTCCATTTCAAAGCTTTAAAAAATAATGTATTTGGTGTTACTTATGACAATTTTGAGAGGGGCCTGGAACCTATCTCCCTCACTTCCCATTGACTTACATTATAAACTGGGTTTCAATTTACAATGGTTTCTATTTACAACCATTCCTTCTGGAACCTAACCCCGGCGTAAACTGAGGGCTACCTGTATATATATACATATAATCAAAGTAAATATTTGCATAGGAAATTAGCACATCTAGGCAAGAATCCTCGCTTGCTTTTTCCCCAGAAATAACTCATATACAATGTTACCAATGCACAAGAGAATTCTGGGTAAGTTATGCAAATTAGATATGCAAATTCTCAGGTTATTTGCTTCAAAAATACTGGTTTAACACAGCTATCCTTTTAACAGGATTATAGCAGCAAATCAGAAATCACTCCTAGACAGCCTGTTTCGTTCTATTTGGAACTCATCAGTAGGAGATAGATTTCTGGTTGCTGCATTGATAAAGCCATTTTCAAGGTTAAACCAAAATTCATTAACATTATGGGGGGATATAAAAAAAACTGAAATTAAAATCCTCCATGTCTCAAAATTAAATCAATGTAAATATTTGCATAGGAAATTAGCACATCTAGGCAAGAATCCCCGCTTGCCTAGATGTGGTAATATCCTATGCAAATATTAACAATGATTTAATTTTGAGACATGGAGGATTTTAATTTCAGTTTTTATCTCCCCCCATAATTTTAATGAATTTTGGTTTAACTTTGAAATTAGCTTTATCAATGCAGCAACCAGAAATCTATCTCCTACTGATGAGTTCCAAATAGAACGAAACAGGCTGTGTAGGAGTGATTTCTGATTTGCTGCTATAATCCTGTTAAAAGGATAGCTCTGTTAAAACAGTATTTTTGAAGTAAAAAAAATGAGAATTTGCATAACTTACCCAGAATTCTCTTGTGCATTGGTAAAATTGTATATGAGTTATTTCTGGGGGAAAAGCAAGTGTGGGTTCTTGCCTAGATGTGCTAATTTCCTATGCAAATATTTAAATTGATTTAATTTTGAGACATGGAGGATTTTAATTTCAGTTTTTTATCTCCCCTCAAAATTTTAATGAATATATATATATATATATATATATATATATATATATATATATATATATATATATTCACACCCATACACATATTTAGACATATAGCATAAAGTGTTTACCCCCTACACTTTATGCTAGGTCTTCAGTCATGGTAACCTAGCATGCATAAATAAAGTTTGCACTCAAGCACACCCATGTACTATCAACTTGTAATACGCACGCTTATTGTGACCTGTGCTAACTTTAGTACAGCACTTGTAATCTAGCCCTATATGCTTCAAGCTGCCCTCTGTCTGATTTGTATCTTCATTCCATACAAAACAAACTAAACCAATATGTTTGGGAAAAAGAGAACCTACAAATAGAAAATCAACCCTTTAATTATCTAAAGAGAAGGCGGCTTGGGTGTCCCCAACATCACTCAATGTCACTTTGTAATCCACCATTTTAGGATTATAAACTGAAATAAAAAATTGCTGGATAAGACATGAGTTAGATTAGATGAAGCTCTGCTGGGCATATCTAACTAGGGGAGCTATACTGGCTTTCTTAGAAAGATAGAAGAGCGACAGTATATTCTAATACTTTTAAAATTGAAAACTTGGGATAAATGCCTAAAGTGTCATTCTAAACTCTCTTCCATTCCTTCTTCATTTAACTCTTTAGGGAAAAACGTTCTTTATTTATCCAAATATATCGTCACGTCTTCTTATAGAAAATAAGCTGACTAATACTCCTCTCTTGCTTGTCATTACAGTAACTCTATCAAGACTTTTAATAAAATCAATTATAACACATCCATTTGATACGTTTTTTATTTTCAACTGATACATTGTCCCTATACACATCCATATAGTCAGAATATGTTTATTTCCCTCTAAACAGGTACAGACTAGAGGAGTGTGGTCATCTTCATATATAATATAACCCCTCAGGATCTCCCATCCTACATGTCCTCATGAGAAAAATAATTAAATGTACCTATCCCTCCAGATGACTGGAACAAAATCTTTCTTTTCACTAAGAAATCTTCTATCTCCAATTTATCTATAGATTAATTTAAGATACTTACACAGTGGTGCCAGACCCACAATGAGACTACATTCTATTTTCCCTTTGGTGTCAAAGATGTGTTGGGGGGACTGTGGGGCTGATTGCTCTTTAAGCCATTTTTGATGGGACAGTTTAGTAATTAAGCCTTATTGATCACAAGTAATACCTATTAGGAACAAACATTATGGTGCTCCCTTGACCCCTCCCCTAATGTCCTTAATAAATTACCCTCTCCCATTTGCATTTTAAAATAAATTGACTAAATATAGATTGATGCTAAACTGTGCTAAATGTTTAATTCCATGTTGATGGAAGAGGGCATAAGTGCCTACAGTACCGGAATGAGTTAATCTAATAACCTATACCTTAAAGGGACAGTCAAGTTAAAAAAAACTTTCATGTTTCAAATAGGGCATGTAACTTTAAACAACTTTCAAATTTACTTTTATCACCAATTTTGCTTTGTTCTCTTGGTATTCTTAGATGAAAGCTAAACCTAGGAAGACTCATATGATAATTTCTAAGCTCTTGAAGGCCGCCTCCTATCACATGCTTTTTTATTTGCTTTTCACAACAGGGGAGAGCTAGTTCATGTGAGCCATATAGATAACATTGTGATCACGCCCGTAGATTGTGGCAGACACTGCACTAATTGGCTAAAATGAAAGTCAATAGATAATAAATAAAATGTCAGGGGGCTGTCAGAAGATGCTTAGATACAACATAATCACAGAGGTAAAAAGTATATTAATATAACTGTGTTAATTATGCAAAACTGGGAAATGGGTAATAAAAGGGATTATCTATATTTTAAAACAACAAAAAATCTAGTGTTGACTGTCCCTTTACAATTAGAAACAATATACTACTGTTGAGCAGGGAAATAGATTTCCATGGTGAGATTCTACTTTGACAGTAGGACACACTAATCTATTTTCAATCTTGGATTCTTGCATGTTGGGTCCTATTAAAGTTGAATTGGTGGTTGTGAGGTTTTGGTATCTACTCAACTATAACTGCTTTACTATTTTGCTAAAAAATATCTTTGTTGTTTTTCATTAGGATTGCATTTTGGCAATCTGATAAGAAAATAGGCTTTATTTATCAAGGGCCGGGTGGACAAGGTTTGCGATCATAAACCTCATTTGCCAGGTCTCACAGTGATAAGGCAGCATTCACTGCACTCATTGCACAAGCTATGTGAGCATGGGCTGTCAATCATTCTGATCAGTTCAGGGTGACTGAAATCCGCCACACTTTAGGTGTTTGAGGGGTTAAGTAGCAGTGGTCATAAGACCACAGCTACTTAACTAGCAAATTAAAAATTTTGGGGCTCCAAAGTTGCACTCACAGCTTTAAAAATGGAGCCCATTGTTTGTGCTAGCTCTTTTTTTTCCATTTTGGTGCGTACCCTTACTTTTTTGGCTGATCACAATCTATCCAAAATCTGCTCCCAAAAATAGGGCTTGAGATTTGGCTGAAATGGGAAGCATATTTTCAAGTGATCAAAATGGATTCCACAGCTAAAACCTCAACCACAAATGAGTTTGCACTAGAAACCCAACTGAAAATGACATATAAAATCCATCCTGATAAATGGTAAACAATCTAAATGCCATTTTTATATTGGCAGGATGGGTATGCTTGAATATTGACACTCTTAAGGTTCTAAAAGTATTTTTTTTTTCACTTTTCCCAACAATTGATTGCAAAAGCACCATTTTCTGGTTTGGTAAGATTTACATCAGAAATCAAGAAGAACACTGAGTGAAATTAATTTTATTTGCAAAAAATGCCTGCTACTGATCTTCTAGAACAGGATTTCAACATAACATTCTATAAATCCTATAACCAGTAAGTGACAAGGTTTAACTCCACAGCAATAATGCAGCCTCAAAAATGTACCCAAAATGAAAAAAATCTCACTGTAGAGAATGAGGTTTGTCTTTATGTGGTTTCTATTACTGTAAGAAGACAAAGGGTTCTGGATATTAGAAACTGAAATCGTTATTTTGAAAAACATAACTTGTGTTCCTCGTCACACTGCGACTCCTGGTTGCAAATCTGTTTAAAAAGATGACAGTACTGAAACAGACAATCCCCAAAATGTGAGTATAAATTTAAAAAATAAACATTTTCAAAATGCTATATGACATTTCTAGATTTTGCAGCTGTGATTTACATGTTCTCACTTTTCCTGCAGATCTCGTTAGGTGAACTGGATATTTCATATTAAACACATATACATTTGTAAATTTGTGTCCTGACCACTTCAGACAGACTATACAAAAGCAATGCATATAGCTTTAATTAATCTAGACCATGTATACAAATACACCTCTAAAATGTGGTCTGTATGTATGCACTTGCATAGAATGGTATATTTATTCCAACTTGTCTTAGAATACTTGAAAATATGTAAAAAATAAATTTTCAGGTCTTTATAAAGTGCCTTTTAGTTGTCAAATTTGACATGTGTTAAATGAATTTTTAGCTCTGAGAAATACCAAAAATTTTACAATTATGATTGTCTTGAATAAAGAAAGTGCAGAAAACTTGTCGAAAACAAATCAGGTGCTAGATTGTGATTGACTCCTCTCTGTTGATTTAACATATGTTTTAGATTTGTATCTATTATTGTTGTGAATGATCTCTTATGTCTAATTTAGGGCCAGATTACAAGGGGAGCAGTATTTAATGCTCCCGCTAGAGCGTTAACTTTCCACTACAAGTAAGGTTTTTGCATGCATCAAGTAGCGTTCGTATTACAAGTTGAAAGCAAATGGTTTTTGCTTGCAAGCTTACCCGACACACGTTAAAAGCTGAACCCTCGTATAAGTCAATGGAGCAAAAAAAGTGCAAAAAACTAACACCCTACTCGCACACAAACCCAATTGCATATTCTCAAGTGCGCTAACCTGACATGAAATTATGAATATTTCACATTCCATTGTTCTTCATATAGCAGAATATATTCTATTTCTTCATAAATACACACACACACACATACAGTATATATATATATATATATATATATATATATATATGATGGTAATTTGGTATAATATATATATATATATATATATATATATATATATGATTATATATAGTCGTAGGTATAGCTATATACAGATATATATAGGAATATCTATTTAAAAATACATAGAACATATTCTACAGTGTGCAGAACATTGAAATGGGAAATATTTACAGTAAATACACAGTATAACACTGGCTATAATATGTCCTGGCTTCCTATTGTTGTAATTGTTTCAGTTTTCTAGGGGCTCACATATTTTTTAAAGTAGTGTTTTTCTTGTACGTGACTAAGAGTTTCTCCGGTAAATTCTGGCGTAGAATCAGAACTTTGTGTAAAATGTTCTAGTGTTTTCTTGAGATTTTTTTCTATTTACCTAGAGGCACTATGAATCCAGGGCATTGTAGCTGGTTTATATTTTGAATACTTTTATCTGGTCTATTTGTACTCAGTAATTTACTAAGCCCCAGAGGTGTCACACAAGATTTTTTTATAAATCGTGCGCACATTTTGCTAAATCGTGAGCACATTTTACAAAATCGTGAGCACATTTTTCTAAATTGTGAGCACATTTTGCTAAATAGTAAGCACATTTTACTAAAGCATGCTCATGATTTAGCCAGAACATGCTCACGATTAAGCCAAAGCGTGCTCACGATTTAGCCAAAACGTGCTAACGATTTAGCCAAAGCGTGCTCACGAGTTATCCAAAGCGTGCGCACAATTTAACTAAAGCATGTGCATGATTTAGTCAAATTGTGTGCACGATTTATAAATAATTATAATCATGCTATTCCACCTTAAAGGGACATTATACACTACGTTTTTCTTTGCATAACTGTTTTGCAGATGATCCATTTATACTGTCCATCTGGGAGTTCTTTTTTGTAACAATGTTTAGTTTTGCTTATTTTTTTATTAACATTGTGCTGGTTTCAGACTCCTACCCAAGCCTCAAAGTGTCAGATGTATACGTGCGTTTACAGACTACTGCTGGCTCCTGTTTGCCTAATCTGTCTTTTCATATGCAGAGAAGGGGGGGAAAGTGTCTGCACCCAGCCCCTTTCACTGGGTTTTCCAGCTAATTTCCTCAACAGTGATACATTTGGAGCTTCTAATTTTTTTAAAAAGTTTTATACTTGATTTTTAGATCAGTATCTGTGCATATTCTTCTTTATAGTAGTGTATATTACATGCAGTTATATGAAAATTGGTTTATACTGTCCCTTTAAGCATGAATTTCTCCCTTACAGATCAGTCTGCTCCTCCCCTAGCTAGTCATGTTTTGATGACCTATCTACAGGAGGAGGAGCTCCTGCCCACCAGCTACTAGTACTTTCAGTTCAGTTTAGTGTGTCAGTAGAGATGGGAAGTCTGATTCATTTTGATGAATCAGTTAATATCGGATGGTTTGTTTAACTGAACCAGTTCATGAACCAATTACTCAGATCACTTGTTGTGCACGTGATGCATGAGGGACGAGCCCCAGATTCTCTTATTACAGATGTTCCACCAATCTGATTCCTGTCCGACTCGTCCTGACACACAGTGCAGCATTATATCTATTTCTTACCCATATCATATGGATAACCAGTCTTTTGTTGTATATGAAAAACCAAGGCAAATACATACAACGTGGTGCATAGTACAGAGTATGCTGCATATATTGTGTGGGTTCCAACACAGTGCATAGAACAGAGTATGCTGCATTTTGTACTGTTGTGTTTGCCTAATAGCTGCATATCTTACAAAAGACTGGTTATCCATGGTCATACACAAGGAAGTGATACCCACTTTATTTACCTAATATGTATTATAATACATTTATATTAACACAATAACGATTATCCCAGAGCTCCACAGCAATATTAATAGGGTTAATTTAGGGGCAGTAAGGGTTAACAGGGGTCCTTAGGGTTAGGTTATAGTGAGGAGTATTTATAGTAAGGGATACTTTAAGGTGCAGTTAGGGGTAAAGGCAGGGGTATATTGAGAGCTGCTGTGACCTTATATTTGAATCAGTGCACTGTTAACTGAGTGTTTCATTGCAAAGGAGTTAAATCGGACACTCAAGTCAAAATAACATTTTATGATTCAGACAGAGCAGCAGTTTTAAGACACTTTCCAATTTACTTCCATTATCAAATTGTGCTGTCTTTTTATATTCACACTTTCTGAGGAACAAAATCCTACTGAGCATGTGCACAAGCTCACATGGTATACGTATACTACAGGGAGTGCAGAATTATTAGGCAAGTTGTATTTTTGAGGATTAATTTTATTATTGAACAACAACCATGTTCTCAATGAACCCAAAAAACTCATTAATATCAAAGCTGAATAGTTTTGGAAGTAGTTTTTAGTTTGTTTTTAGTTATAGCTATTTTAGGGGGATATCTGTGTGTGCAGGTGACTATTACTGTGCATAATTATTAGGCAACTTAACAAAAAACAAATATATACCCATTTCAATTATTTATTTTTACCAGTGAAACCAATATAACATCTCAACATTCACAAATATACATTTCTGACATTCAAAAACAAAACAAAAACAAATCAGTGACCAATATAGCCACCTTTCTTTGCAAGGACACTCAAAAGCCTGCCATCCATGGATTCTGTCAGTGTTTTGATCTGTTCACCATCAACATTGCGTGCAGCAGCAACCACAGCCTCCCAGACACTGTTCAGAGAGGTGTACTGTTTTCCCTCCTTGTAAATCTCACATTTGATGATGGACCACAGGTTCTCAATGGGGTTCAGATCAGGTGAACAAGGAGGCCATGTCATTAGATTTTCTTCTTTTATATCCTTTCTTGCCAGCCACGCTGTGGAGTACTTGGACGCGTGTGATGGAGCATTGTCCTGCATGAAAATCATGTTTTTCTTGAAGGATGCAGACTTCTTCCTGTACCACTGTTTGAAGAAGGTGTCTTCCAGAAACTGGCAGTAGGACTGGGAGTTGAGCTTGACTCCATCCTCAACTCGAAAAGGCCCCACAAGCTCATCTTTGATGATACCAGCCCAAACCAGTACTCCACCTCCACCTTGCTGGCGTCTGAGTCGGACTGGAGCTCTCTGCCCTTTACCAATCCAGCCACGGGCCCATCCATCTGGCCCATCAAGACTCACTCTCATTTCATCAGTCCATAAAACCTTAGAAAAATCAGTCTTGAGATATTTCTTGGCCCAGTCTTGACGTTTCAGCTTGTGTGTCTTGTTCAGTGGTGGTCGTCTTTCAGCCTTTCTTACCTTGGCCATGTCTCTGAGTATTGCACACCTTGTGCTTTTGGGCACTCCAGTGATGTTGCAGCTCTGAAATATGGCCAAACTGGTGGCAAGTGGCATCTTGGCAGCTGCACGCTTGACTTTACTCAGTTCATGGGCAGTTATTTTGTGCCTTGGTTTTTCCACACGCTTCTTGCGACCCTGTTGACTATTTTGAATGAAACGCTTGATTGTTCAATGATCACGCTTCAGAAGCTTTGCAATTTTAAGAGTGCTGCATCCCTCTGCAAGATATCTCACTATTTTTGACTTTTCTGAGCCTGTCAAGTCCTTCTTTTGACCCATTTTGCCAAAGGAAAGGAAGTTGCCTAATAATTATGCACACCTGATATAGGGTGTTGATGTCATTAGACCACACCCCTTCTCATTACAGAGATGCACATCACCTAATATGCTTAATTGGTAGTAGGCTTTCGAGCCTATACAGCTTGGAGTAAGAGAACATGCATAAAGAGGATGATGTGGTCAAAATACTCATTTGCCTAATAATTCTGCACTCCCTGTAGTCTGTGATTGGCTGGTGTATGTTACATGATACAGGGGGCTGGAATATGAGAGAAAAAAATAATAATTTGTCAGAAAAAAATCTACTGATAATTTGTAGGTGTTTTCGCATTGTCTTTTTATTATGCCCTTGTTAATTATGTAATTCTACTGCATCGTTCATGAACTGGACATCACTATTGGCTTGATTTATGAAGCCCTTCTCCTCGCTATGACTGCAGGTTCTCACAAGAGAACCGACAGTCACGATTTATAAAGCAGCGGCCATGAGACCGCTGCTTTCCTACTCTCTTCTCCTCGTACGACCAGGGAGATTGACAGCTTCTGCCCGTGTGCGTGATTGGCTGTGTGTGTGGGTAGGTAGCAAAATAGCGCTCATGTGCAATGTTAAATTCTGGCAGCAGATTGCTGCCCACCAGAGGAGAGCTGGGGTGGACAGGGACGAATATGTACGCCCCTGTCTGCCCCTTGATTGATAAATTGAGCCCTATATGTCAGTGAGGATCAGCACAAACTGGTAAGTAACTGTACACTTATCAAATTCAACAGATAAAAGGAAATATAGAAGAAAAAGGGATAAGGAGGAACGAGATAGGGAATTAGAGATTTGCACATATCTTCCTCAAATATTAAAACCTAACACTTTATTGTAATTAACTAAAAAGCTAGTATCCAAAATAGGTCAATACTAGTTATATCATCAATCCATGCTGCCAGAAATTAAACTAGGGTATAAGAAATTATACATTAACATACAACACACACACACACACACACTCTCATATAACACACACACACTCTCATACAATCATATAACACACACACACTCTCATACAACACACCCCACACACTCTCATACACAACACACACACAGCACACACACAATCTCATACAATACACCACACACACTCCTACAACACACATGCAAGTCACAACCCAGTACACATGGTGTTGTGACCCAGTAATGGGTCCTGACCCGTGGTTTGAAGAACCCTGATCTATATGGTACACATTAACTAGCTTTTGTCTTGCTGTGAATAACTTATAAAATGCTATTTATTTTAGTTATTATAAATTATATTAATATAACAATGTTGGTTGAGCAAAGCTGGGGAATGGGTAGTAAAGGCGCTATCTATCTATTTACACAATAAAACGTTTGATGTAGACTGTCCCTTTAAACTTTACATTGTACAGATATCTCAATGTACACAACACATTTTGCTGCTATACTGCTTTGGGATCCAATCCCTTAATTTTGGATAACCTTTGCAATGTACAGCATTGTGTGTACAATAACACAGGTTTTCATGATTCTATTGTGCACAGAGCATTATGAAAATGTTCTCATTGCCATTTTTTTCTTTCGGTAGTAGAATCAAATTAGATGTTTCCATAGTATTAATAAAAAAATGAATTGCCTGCTTAAAAAAAGACAGAAGAATGTCACAATATGTTACAAAGAAATTACAGAAAAATATGTTTTTGATATTGGACAATACATAATTTTTTATAGGGTGCACAACTATTTTGTGGTGAGAAGCTAGTTTTTAACCTGTATAATTAACTAATGTCTGTTCAATATATACTTTATATAGCATAATTGTGAGCACGATTTAGCAAAATGTGCTCGCAATTTATAAAAAAAATCTTGTGTGACACCTCTGGGGCTCCGTAGTAATTGCTTGTGTTCTGTTTTTTTTAATTCTTTCATTTGCTTGATTTACTCTTTCGTGAGGATAATCTTTCTCTTAAAATTTTCTCTTCAGAATTTTAGCAGGGTTCTCAAAATTATTTATTTTGTGCAATTCCTATTTAATCTCTGAAAATACCAATAAGGGATATTATTAATCCATTAAGGGTGGTGACCACTAGAAGCATGTAGGTAACTGTTAGTGTCTGTATCTTTAACAAACTTTGATTATGTAATACTTTGTTTTCTGCATAAATATTTAAATCTAGAAAGTGGATGTTGGTCCTGTTCTACTGAGGCGTAAACTGAGGTTAAGGTAATTTTCATTTAAAAAAAGGACACAAATTAATTAAATAGTTCCTCACAACCTTGCCAGATTATTACTACATCATCTATAAACCATTTCCACATTATAATGTTCATTAAGAATGTAATGTTCTGCCAAATTTTCTGTTCTTCAAAGAAACCCATAACCCATACATTTGCAAAAATTGTGGCAAATTTAATTCCTATTGCCATAATTTATTGTAAGAATAAATCTGAAGGCCTTAAAGATAAAGTTTCTCTGATTAAGGTTGAAATATTTTGAATATTCCAAAAAATTATCTTAATGCCTATATACCCAATTATTGTGGTGTGGATGTATGTGAAGATGAAACATCCAGAGTGGCAAATGAAAAGGAGTCACCTCTTTGGAAATTATCTAATAGGGAGAGTAAGTGAGGAGTATCTCTTAGGTTGGATTTTAAATTTAAGGCTGTTTGTCGTATATTCAGACAGTTTATACATTAAGTTATTGATTCCTGAAATAATGGGTCCACCTTGGGGGGGTGATCTTTGGAAATCTTGGGTAAGTGCTAAAAGGTTTCAATTTGTAGATTTGCCATAGATAAACATCTTAATTAATCACCAGTCAGAATTTTTTTTTTTAGCTTCCTGAATGAGAGTACATTATTAAGTTAGAAATTCATCAGTAGGACCTTTTTTAGGAGTATGTAAGTGTGTCACCTACTCTCATTGCTTCCTTGATATATTCTGCTCTATTCTGGATCACTGCTGCTCCTTCTTTGTCTGCCTCTCTAAAAGTAATCTCTTTTGGCTAGATTACGAGTTGTGCCTTAAGGTAAAAAAGCAGCGTTAACAGGTCCTAACGCTGCTTTTTTACGCCCGCTGCTATTACGAGTCTTGCAGGTATAGATGTACCGCACACTTTTTTGGCCTTACCGCAAATCAACTTACGTAAATTTTGTAAAGCCTTTTTTCTATGGGACTTCCATAGCGCTGGTATTACGAGTTTGTCCTGGGAGGCCAAAAAGTGAGCGGTACACCCTCTACCGCCAAGATTCCTAACGCATTTTAAAGTCAGTAGTTATGAGTTTTACGCTACAAAGCTGTAGCATAAAACTCATAACTAAAGTGCTAAAAAGTACACTAACACCCATAAACTTCCTATTAACCCCAAAATCGAGGCCCTCCCACATCGCAAACACTATAATAAAAATATTAACCCCCTAATCTGCCGCTCCGGACATCGCCGCCACTATAATAAACATATTAACCCCTAAACCGCCACACTCCCGCCTCGCAAACACTAGTTAAATATTATTAACCCCTAATCTGCTGCCCCCAACATCGCCGCCACCTACATTATACTTATTAACCCCTAATCTTCTGCTCCGGACATCGCCGCCACCTACATTATACCTATTAACCCCTAATCTGCTGCCCCCAACATCGCTGCCACCTACCTACATTTATTAACCCCTAATCTGCCGTCCCCAACGTCGCCACCACTATTCTAAATTTATTAACCCTTTAAACCTAAGTCTAACCCTAACACCCCCTAACTTTAATATAATTTAAATAAATCTAAATACAAATTACAATTAACTAAATTATTCCTATTTAAAACTAAATACTTACCTATAAGATAAACCCTAAGATAGCTAGAATATAACTAATAGTTACATTGTAGCTAGCTTAGGGTATATTTTTATTTTACAGGCAAGTTTGTATTTATTTTAACTAGGTAGAATAGTTACTAAATAGTTATTAACTATTTAATACCTACCTAGCTAAAATAAATATAAATTTACCCGAAAAATAAAACCTAACCTAAGTTACAACATCACCTAACACTACACTACAATTAAATAAATTCCCTACATTAAATACAATTAAATACATTAAATAAAATTAGCTAAATTACCAAAAAAACTAACACTAAATTACAGAAAAAAACAAAACAAATTACAAGATCTTTAAACTAATTACACCTTAACTAAGACCCCTATCAAAATAAAAAAAGCCCAACCAAAATAAAAAAAAAACCCTAGCCTAAACTAAACTATCAATAGCCCTTAAAAGGGCCTTTTGCAGGGCATTGCCCTAAAGAAATCAACTCTTTTACCTGTAAAAAAAAATACAAACAACCCCTCCAACAGTAAAACGCACCACCCACACAACCAACCCCCCAATTAAAAGCCTAACTAAAAAAACCTAAGCTCCCCATTGCCCTGAAAAGGGCATTTGGATGGGCATTGCCCTTAAAATGGCATTTAGCTCTATTGCTGCCCAAAGCCCTAACCTAAAAAATAAACCCACCCAATACACCCTTAAAAAATCCTAACACTAGCCCCCGAAGATTCACTTACCGGGAGAAGTCTTCATCCAAGTGGCAAGATGTCCTTAACGAAGCCGGCAGAAGTGGTCCTCCAGACAGGCAGATGTGGTCCTTCAGGCGGGCAGAAGTCTTCATCCAGATGGCATCTTCTATCTTTATCCTTCCATCCTTTAGGTTAGAGATTTGGGCTGCAATAGAGCTAAATGCCCTTTTAAGGGCAATGCCCATCCAAATGCCCTTTTCAAGCAATGGGGAGCTTAGATTTTTTAGTTAGGCTTTTATTTGGGGGTTGGTTGTGTGGGTGGTGGGTTTTAATGTTGGGGGGGGGTTGTTTGTATTTTTTTTACAGGTAAAAGAGCTGATTTCTTTGGGGCAATGCCCCGCAAAAGGCCCTTTTAAGGGCTATTGGTAGTTTAGGCTAGGGTTTTTTTTTATTTTGGGTGGGCTTTTTTTATTTTGATAGGGCTATTAGATTAGGTGTAATTAGTTTAAAGATCTTGTAATTTGTTTTTTATTTTCTGTAATTTAGTGTTTGTTTGTTTTTTTTTTGGTAATTTAGCTAATTTTATTTAATTTATTTAATTGTATTTAATTTAGGGAATGTATTTAATTGTAGGGTTAGGTTAGGTGTTAGTGTAAATTAGGTTAGGTTTTATTTTACAGGTAAATTTGGATTTATTTTAGCCAGGTAGTTATTAAATAGTTAATAACTATCTAGTAACTATTCTACCTAGTTAAAATAAATACAAACTTGCCCGTAAAATAAAAATAAACCCTAAGCTAGCTACAATGTAACTATTAGTTATATTGTAGCTATCTTAGGGTTTATTTTATAGGTAAGTATTTAGTTTTAACTAGGAATTATTTAGTTAATGATAGGAATTTTTCTTTAGATTTATTTAAATTATATTTAAGTTAGGGGGTGTTAGGGTTAGACTTAGATTTAGGGGTTAATAAATATAATATAATGGCGGTGACATTGGGGCGGCAGATTAGGGGTTAATAAATGTAGGTAAGTGGCGGCGATGTTAGGGGCGGCAGATTAGGGGTTAATAATAATTAAATAGTGTTTGCAATGCGGGAGTATGGCGGTTTAGGGGTTAATATGTTTATTATAGTGGTGGCGACTTTGGGGGCGACAGATTAGGGGTTAATAAGTATAATGTAGGTGTCGGCGATGTCGTGGGCAGCAGATTAGGGATTAATAAATTTAAGATTAGGGGTGTTTAGACTCGGGGTTCATGTTAGGGTGTTAGGTGTAAACATAAATGTAGTTTCCCCATAGGAATCAATGGGGCTGCGTTACTGAGTTTAACGCTGCTTTTTTGCAGGTGTTAGACTTTTTCTCAGCCGGCTCTCCCCATTGATGTCTACGGGGAAATCGTGCACGAGCATGTATAACCAGCTCACCGCTCACTTAAGCAGCTCTGGTATTGGAGTGCAGTGTGGAGCGCAATTTTGCTGTACGCTCACTTCTTGCCTGTTAACGCCGTGTTGATAAAAACCCGTAATGCCAGCACTGCAGGAAAGTGAGCGGTGAGAATAAACTGTAAGTTAGCAATGCACCCCTGTTAACGCACAACTCGTAATCTAGGCGTTTGTTTTTATTCAGCTGTTTCAAGACATTTTGTTAATTTCTTGTTAAATTGTTTGATTTAAACCTATAATTATAACAAAGATCATTAAGATTATTTAGTACAAACATTTTTCTTTTGATTGTGTGGGAAAAAATACTGATTTTGGTTTAAAATCACTATGTTTAAAATGAATGTCTTGATTCCCCAATTGTTCCTGTTCAAGACTTTCTAAAATTTGTAGTTTTATAATCTCCCTGTGTCAAACTAGTAGCGTCATTCACTTTGTAGAGTAAATTTCCTAATACACTTGCTAGTGTCTATAATCAGATAAAAACTATTTTGTTTTTGTTTTTTTGTGGTAGCAAAAGAGAGTCCTTTTTTCAATAACATTTCCTCATAAGGATTCATTTTATAATGTGATAGATTGAAAATTTTAAATTTGTTTTGGACTCTGCTGCCAAATTTTCATCCAGTTTTAACTTATCTAGTTTGTTCTTTTATTTTGTTTCTTCCAGCTCTCCATTCTAAATTCTCTTTTCTTTGATTTGCTCATATATATATATATATATATATATATATATATATATATATATATATATATATATATATATATATATATATATAAATATAAATAACAAGAAAAAACAGAACTCAGGTAAAGCGGTGCTAATGCACCTAGATGGTCATACTGTGTCCTCAGTCGTGCAGAAGTGGGGCATATATGATAGAAGAAACAGCCAGTTATATATGATATTGTACACAGCAAATACCAAAACAAATACCAGTCCTTTAGCCAGAGTGAGACAAACTGAGACTGCATCCAGAAATGTTAGAGAAAATCTTGACTCACCACCACCAGTTGTGTGCCTCTCCAAACCACACACTCCAGTTCCCAGTCCAGATCATTACATCTGCTGTCACTGAAACTCTGTTTGCTTACCAGTATCTCTGGTGGTATAACTTGTATCGCTGACTCATATCCCTTCCGCCCCTCAGAGCAAGATGTCGGCGTGCCGGTCCAACCCACCTCTGACACCTAACCGCGTAGTAGTCCAATGAAAATTAAGAAAAAGTGATCCCCAACGAAAAGTGAAGGTGCTTGGTGATTAGGGAAACTTTAAAATGCAAAAGATCAATTTGTCAGCACAGACTTCATTAAAACTTGAAATTTATTAGCACAATTAAAACAGCTCAGGTGAAAGCGTCTGACATGTTTTGGCCTTATGTGTCTGTGAGTAAGGTTGCAGGCCAAAACATGTCAGACATTTTCACCTGAGCTGTTTTAATTGTGCTAATAAATTTCAAGTTTTAACGAAGTCCGAAGTCTGTGCTGGCAAATTGCACTCACATATATATATATATATATATATATATATATATATATATATATATATATATATATATATTTATATATATAAACTAGTCCTAAAGCCTGTGTAGATGGGCCATTTTTTGCAGTACAGTGGTTTCACCCCTTGCTCTCTCTTTCCCCCCCTCTCTTCTGCTCTCTCTCCCCCTCTCTCTATTTTGCTCTCTCTTTTCCTCCCTCTCTTTTGCACTCTCTCTCCCTATTTTGCTCTCTTTATCCCCCCTCTTTTGCTCTCTCTCCCCCCTTTCTTTTGTCTCTCCCCCCCCTTTATTTTGATCTCTCCCCCTTCTCTTTTGTTGTCTCTCCCCCTCTCTTTTGCTGTCTCTCTCCCTCTCTTTTGCTCTCTATCCCCCCTCTTTTGCTCTCCTCTCTTTTGTTCTCTCTCCCCTCTCTTTTGCTCTCTCTCCTCTCTTTTGCTCTATCTCTCTCTCCCCCTCTCCGTTGCTCTTTCTCTCCCCCTCTATTTTGCTGTCTCTCTCCCTATCTCTTTTGCTCTCTCTCCCCCTCTTATGCTCTCTCTCTCCCCCTCTTGTTTGCTCTCTCTCCCCCCTCTTTTGCCCTCTCTCCCCCCTCTCTTTTGCGCTCTCTCCCCTCTTTTTTGCACTCTCCCCATCTCTCTTTTGATCTCTCTCCCCCTCTTTTGCTCTTTCCTCCCTCTCTTTTGAGCTCTCTCTCTCTCTCCCCTCTTTTGCGCTCTCCCCCTCTCTTTTGCTCTCTCTCCCCTTCTTCCCCCTCTCTTTTGCTGTCTCTCTCCCTCTCTTTTGATCCCTCTATCTCCGCTTTCTTTTGCTCTCCCTCCCCCCTCTCTTTTGCTGTCTCTCTCCCCCTCTCTTTTGCTCTTTCTCTCCCCCTCTATTTTTCTCTCTCTCCCCCTCTCTTACGCTCTCTCTCTCCACCTCTCTTTTGCTCTCTCTCTCCCCTCTCTTTTCCTCTTTCTCTCCCCCACTTTTCCCCACCCTCTCTCTTCCCCACCCCTCTCTTTTGCGCTCTCTCTCTCCTCTCTTTTGTGCTCCACCCCTCTCTTTTGCTCTATCTCTCTCCCCCCTCTCTTTTGCTCTCTCTCTCTCCCCTCCTCTCTTCCCCCCATTTTACACTCTCTCTCCCCTCTTTTGCACTCTCCCTCCTCTCTTTTGCTCTCTCACCCCTTTCTCCCTCCTCTCTTTTGCTCTCTCTATCTCTCCTCTTTTGCTCTCTCTCTCCCCTTTCTTTTGCTCTCCCTTCCCCCTCTCATTTGCTGTCTCTCTTTCTCTATTTTGCTGTTTCTCTTCCTCTCTTTTGCTCTCTCTACCCCCCTCTTTTGCTCTATCTATCCCCCCCCCTCTTTTGCTCTCTATCCCCCCTCTTTTGCTCTCTCTACCCCCTTCTTTTGCTCTCTCTCCCCCTCTTTTGCTCTCTCCCCCTCTCTTTTGCTCTCTCTCTCCCCTCTTTTGTTCTCCCCTTCTCTTTTGCTGTCTCTCTCCCTCTCTTTTGCTCTCTCTATATGCCCTATTTTGCTCTCCCTCTCCCCTTTCTTTTGCTCTCCCCCCTCTCTTTTTCTGCTTCTCTCTCCCTCTATTTTGTTCTCTCTATCCCCCTCTTTTGCTCTCTCTATCAACCTTCTTTTGCTCTCTCTATCCCCCTTCTTTTGCTCTCTCTATCCCCCCCCTCTTTTGCTCTCTCTCTATTCCCCCCTCTTTTAAACTCTCTCTCCCCCGTCCGCATGGCCCCGTCCACCCCCGCCCCATCACACCCGGCCCCACCCCCGTCATGCACGGTCGGCCCCATAATTCATATGCCAGGTCAGTGTGTTTGTCCTTGCTCTGTCTCTACTGCACATGACAGTTTCGGACAAACACACTTGTCCTTTTATATTATACAATATATATACATACATATATATATATATATATATATATATATATATATATACATATATATATATATATATATATATATATATATATATATATATATATATATATATATATAAAGTATATATATTAAAAGTATATATATATATATATATATATATATATATATATATAAAAGGAAATTCATGGAATCAGCCCACACTTGCTTCAAATTAAAAGTCCAATTTATTAAACAATATTAAAGGAAAAAGCTGACAACGATAGCAACAAAAATCAGGGACAAATATTTTGTTTTGGACAAAATTTCCGTTATAAATTTTCAAGGAAATTCTTTTCCCTCAGTTATTTGTTCCCTGAACTATTCATTTTAAAATGAAAAGAAAATCAAATTTTTGTTAAATGTTTACATAAGTTTTCATTAATACAAATGTAAATGTTAAAACGCTTGAGGTGAAAGGTTCACCTGTGTCTACATACTTACCCTAACACACACTGGAAAGTACACTAACCCGATTCTCTTCATGCTAAATCCCTGTTCAAGCTAACTGGAGGTTTAGCAGTTCGGCTCCCAGGACCTGCACTAAAGTTAGAGCAGGTCCTGGGTGCTGAGTCCTCTAAGCCTCCTGTTAGCATGGTCAGGAATCTGGTAAGAAGATCAGGTTAGTGCACTCTTCAGAGCGTTTTAAGGTAAGTATAAAGCCTTAAAAATCAGTTTAAAGGAAATAAATAAAGTAGAATTTTGACATTATTTTTTTCGTTTTATTTATATTTCGTTGGTGCATTCGTTTTTTGACAAATGTATATTCGTACTGAAAATCAGATATTCATTTTCCATTTTTTAGTATGAATATACATTAATCTGAAAACGAATGTACATTATATATATATGTATGTGTGTGTGTTTTGTGTGTGTGTGTATGTGTAAAAAACATTTTAAGATGTTAATAGTAGATGACAAACTGATTTATTGTGTGCCAAATGGTATCAGATTTTTGTATCGCAGAAACAAATCCCTAAGAAATATTTTGTCTCTCTCTGTATTAAAAAAGCTCCTAATAGATCACAGCTCTTGGCTCCTATGTAAGGGCTTGTTTAGGTGTTGAAATAAATGATGTAGAGCATACAATTATCTCATTGGTTCAGACACATTTCAATCTTCAGTAACCAATAAGATCTTTAACATCAATTTTTGTTTAAATATTACTTCCCGTTATGTGATTTACTTAAACACCTGCATAGTTCACAAGGTGCTATATGTAGGTTTAACGATTAGAGATATCAGATCTAGAATCAGATAACAAAACAACAGGGATCTGAAATCCCTAATGGAGGCACTAAAACTAGTGAAAGTGTATCTAAATATATGAGCACACCCTATCTACACAAGCGGTCCTATAGGGAATTTCAGTTGGTGACGTATGAAGTTTCACGTTTATGTTCTAGCGTGTCTTTTTTTTTTTTAAATCCACATAAAAATGTCTGATTGAATGTTTGAATATGTGTATCCCCTATGTTGAAAGCCTTGCAGGTACGCAATACACTATTATTTTATACCCACTACATAATTTCCGATGGTTGTGGCTGGTGTGATTGTTATTATGATTTAGCGCTCAGCATTTTGTATAACGACCATACTTGCTACTCTGTGTCATTGCCTGTCAGCAGTACTATAAATGTTTTTTAACTGTGGTTATATGTTATTATTGAAACCTGGGGATATATCAATAAAATGCTGATATAAGCATTACTCTCCCAAGTGGATTTTAAGATACTGGTGTGACAACATTCTACTAATGAGACAAAGGGTGTTTTGATTGGCCTGCATGCTAATTGTAGGGGGAGGGTTGTTACATACTAAGTTTAGGTAGAATAGCCCTATATAAGGGTCAATTTTATACCATGTTTTTATGCCTGATGAAACGGTTGGTTCCGTGGAATGCTTTGCATTATTTTACTTATGCAGAACTTAAGCATGAGTTGTTTTTAATTTTCTTTTATATACTGTTTTATTAAACAAATTCAATTGTTTTATATAAAAAACTCTCATTGCTGTGTGCATCTTTCACTACGCTACCTTGTGAGGTTTTGTTATAGCCTCCCCTGTGCATCCTTTGTTGCTACCTCTCTATCCTTGGGAGTGGATTATCACCTGAGTCCTGCCATCCAATTGGGGGTGATTGCACCGCTGTATCCAGTACATTGCCTTGGTTCAGCTAGCTGGTCTGCTGTAAAAACCAGCCTGCCTCTATTGGCACAAGAGGGTGCCTTCATACAATGTGGGTACTCTGTGTCATCTGCATGTTTTTAACCAGTTGGTTATATTTATTCACACATGCGGCACCTCTTTACTTTCCTTTGTTTCATATAGAATTGCCTCATCACCTATGGTGAAGTTAGAGTGCTGCCTGTTCTCAATGGACGTCATACAAGTCTCTTTATCACCTAAGATTCATACCACATTATAAGGACTTTCCTTGGGAATGACTGAATACATTGATACATCAATGGCCTGATATTGTATGAATAACTATCATTTAATTGAGGGTTCACAGTCACTTTGACCTTATTTTAACACTTGTTAACTTTATAACTTTATACCATCACCAGTTCTACCTGTGCATGTATATACCATTTAGTATTTTGTGGCGTACTGCATATTAGGAGGTCCTACTTATTGTGGTAATATAATCAACAAGAATATGTTTATTGTTAACTAGGAGTTTCTTGCTTTTTTTTGTGTTTTTTACCAGTTAGGGTGTGCTCATATAGTTAGATAAACTTTCACTGGTTTTATCGCCTCCTATAGGGATTTCAGATCCCTGTTGTTTTGTTATATTTTTATACACTATCTGTGATTTATAGGAGAGCAGTTTGTTCTAATTTGTGCTTGTTCTAATTTGTGCTTGTACACTATGTTGTCTTCCTCTGAAAGAGCATTAAGAAGGCTCAGTCACAATCAGAATGATACTAATGGTAGTATCATTGAGGATCCTGCTTCCAATGCGAGTATAGAGAGCCTTTTTCCAAATTGGAAGATTTGTTAAAAACTGAGAATAGACACAAGAGGGACCTTGATTGTTTAAAGAAATATAAAGATAAGAAACAGATCCCCCGGGGCCTATGTGTGTTTTAAAGCTGTTCCTTTAAAAATAATACAGAACTACTAGAAAAATGGTACTCAGTTCTAGATGAATGTTCTTTAAATTTAATAGATCTCCTTATATCTCATAGACAGAAATTGGTAGATGAGATTAGATTAGAAATTGATACAATCCGAAAGGAGCTAGAATCATTTAAATAACACTCAAGTATGTAAAACTTAACACACAAACTGTTAAAGTAGTGGATGAACATCAAAAAGAGATCATAGCTCATAAAAAATAGAAAATTAAGAGAGACGAGGAAGACTACAGTAAAGGGGAAGTATATACCTTTAACAGAGTTAAACATCAAAAAGTAAAAAATAAGAACAAAAACCATAGTAATAATCATTATAATGAGAGGAACCCCACATATAAACAAAGTTATCAGGACAATAGGAAGTATCAGAATAATGGGTTGAACAGCGGACATACTATGAACATAGCACCTCATAGGCCTGAAGGGGCTCCAAATGTCAGTTCTTGCAACCGACAACCATTTAATGATAGAGATTTTAGGAGACCTTAACAGCATCAGAGTTATAATAATCCTAATTGCATTCCAGTTCAGAATAGATTTCAGGTATTCAATTCAGTCCACAATGACTGTAATAGAGAGAGACCAGTTTCAGACATGTCAGAGAATGTCCCTTCAACCTCTAATGAGTTTTTTTAGAGACCCCCCACTTGGCCCCCTTATGGAGGAGACCAACTCCACAAACATCCAATCAAAAAGGAGACCCTTCCCAAATGGGAAAGGTGAGGTAAAGGGAAAACTCACAAAAAAGAAAAATTGCAAAAACTAAAAAGTGGTATTTTCATTCTATCCTCACACACTCATACAAATGATGAAGTAAGAATTTTAGGTCGGGGTTTATCTTAATGTCCGCCAAATACGCATAATTTCTTCAATCTGTTTGGAGACCTAAATAGATACACACATAAACTTTCACTTCAAAGAAATTTTGCATTAAAAGCCCTTAGGAATAGAAATATTGAGGGCTCACCCATACTACTTGACACACAGAAAGAGAGAGAATCCCATAATGTAATGTATTGTGAACCTACCCAATTGGCAGATGACCTTTTTGAAGATTTCATACATACCTCCCTTGCTCCAACATCCACCTTTAATCCCCCAAAGGAAGATCTTACATTAATTTGTTCCAGCAACTTGTATTGGAAGATTGGGAATTAATTCCCAGCCATATCCCAGGTAAAAAGAGAATTTGGCCCAGTGAGGCAAAAGCTATGCAGAGTTTGAAGGATGACCACAATTTGGTCATCCATCAAGCTGACAAGGGCGGAGGCATTGTGCTTCAAAATTATTCAGATTACATCAAAGAAGCCCAACGCATACTTTGGGATATTGAATATTATAGAAAATTACCGTATGATCCCACTGTAGATTTCTCGAAAGCCTTGGGTAAGATATTGGAATTTGGTCTGTCTGAGGGTATTTTAACTAAAAAAGAAAAGAGGTATCTTACACCTGACCACCCTAGCATACTGTATTATTATCATCTTCCTAAATTGCACAAGAATGATAAGGTCCCCTCAAGGAGACCTATCATTGCAGGAATTAACAGTATAACTGACAAATTATCCGAGTATGTTGACATATACCTTCAAAAATATGTGTGTAACTTGCCATCATACATTAAAGACACTAAAGATCTGCTGCACAAACTATCTCATATTAAGTGTAACAACAAATATTTGTGGTTGTCTTGCGATGTGGGAGCACTTTATTCAAATATATCACATGATATAGGTTTACATACGACAAAGGTATATTTGAATGAGGATTTATATATGCAAGAGGTACAAAAAGAATATTTGATAACTCTGATTGATTACATCTTAAAGCACAATTATTTTCAGTTTCCCAATGAATATTATTTACAAATCATAGGAACGGCCATAGGCACCAGATTTGCCCCCCCGTTTCGCAAACCTCTTTATGGGGCAATTTGAAGAACTATATATTTACAACTTGAAATGGAGGGGCAATCTAGTGTTCTATGACCGTTATATAGAAGATTTCATTTTTGGTTTTGTGGGATCCACAGCAGAGGCTACTGATTTTGTGTCATCTTTAAATGCCAATAATATGGGTATAGGTTTTACATCTAATATACAAGAAGTAGCAATTGAGTTCTTGGATGTTGTTCTCACCTGGGACCCAGAGGGTAACATATGTACAGACATACTTTAAACAAGTAGACTATAAATATTTCCTACATTTTAGCTTTAACCATTTAACAAATTGGAAAATAAATATCCCTTTCAGCCAATTTTGCAGGATAAGACTGTTGAAAAATGTAATAAGCAGTCTAATATACTTACATCCAGATTTTTAGAAAAAGGTTACCCTTTAGATCTTATCAAGAATGGTTACGATAGAGCAAGAATGTTGGATAGAGGCCCACTTTTGACCACGCCTAAGATTAAGAACAACAATGATATTGAAAATAAAGTAAATGGGCAGCCATTATTTGTCACCCAGTACAACTCCAATAATAAAGCCGTAAGTAAAGTTCTAAAAAAACATTGGCCAATATTAATGAAAGATTCCATCTTAAAGAAAACATTACCTTCACAACCCAAATTAGTCTATAGGAGAGCACCTACACTTAAACAGAATTTGGCACCCAGCAAAGTTGTTATGTCTAGAAAGAATAAAAACCAAGGTAGAAACAACAATAATAGCTGTTATATTACACATGGAAAGACCAGTATAACATATAACACTACTGGGGTACAGTTTCCCATCACAAGTAGGTTATCCTGTGAAACTTCATATGTGGTTTACGTTCTCACGTGCGAATGTGGGCTTCAGTATATTGGAAGAACCTGTAGGAAGATTAGGGTGAGATGGAGTGAACACCTCAGAAATGTAAGGTCAAAATCTCTTAAACATAGTGTACCCTGACATATTTGTCAAGAGCATACACCAGGAATCTGCAATTTAACTATCACCCCCCCTGGAAAGCATTCCTTATAGTCGTATGTCAAATAGATTCACCAGACTCAGACAAAGAGAAACATTTTGGATCTATATATTTAATACATTGTTCCCATCAGGTCTCAATGGAGTTATAGACGCAGCGGGGTTTGTATAATCAGGAGATCTGAGTATGGTTCAGTATGGGGGGCCCATATTGTGTATCCCATTCATTATGTCGTATTGAGTTTAACATGATTATGTGTTTATACTTTGTCAACTAATTGGATTGGTTGGCAGACATGAAAACCGGAGTCACATGGTACTGTTGTCACCTCACTTTGACTTGGGCCATTAGGTTACATATACTTCCCGACATCACTATCATTATTATTTATGCGCATCGTAATAATATTATGGGTGGATTATTATCATTTATTTATTTCTATTTTTGAATGCTGTGGAGATTATACTAGCAGTCACACCAGCCTTGTCACTGCCAGATAGGCAGTAGGTATGGGCTCCGATAGAGGATTATATGTAATCCTCTAACCACAATTGGTCTACTATATATATATATATATATATATATATATATATATATATATATATATATATATATGTATGATAAACAAAGATGCTAGCAGCCAAACAGGGTATATCAAGTGGTAACTCATATATACATTCCTGGGGTAATAAATCCCTTTTTGGGGATAGATAGTTAGAAAAATAGAAGAGCAATCAGGGAGATATTAAAATATCTAAGATAACAATAAAGCATATAGTCAAATCACATAAAGACAAAGGACATAAATATGCAGGCAGTTAAGTATGGCCAAAAAACATAAGTCCCATCATCAATGAGCGATTAGTCCCATAGACCTAAGTACAAATTAATGACCATAAGTCTGTGTGGAAATGCGGATTAGACATTTTTGCAATTACTGGTTATAGTCCCAAGTCAAATGGGATACATCATGGTCAGTGAAATCCAGATGGTATTAAGCAAGTGCCGGAACAGTTCCCCACTAGGTCCTCAGACACAACGTGGGAGCAGATGCCAGTACACTCACCCAGAATGCGGCTATCAAGGATTCACAAAGTAGAAGCTTCTGTCACCAGGGAACCATGCCGTCTCGGCGTTCACAACTGAGGATAGTTCTCTTCCGGTATCACGTGACTATTCATGTCACACGTCACGTGGTTGCTAGCCTGCCAATCAGATACCTTGTTGGGCTGTCACTAAGCCCATGATGCAGCCGGGGAATCCTATGACAATGCACGATACATCCAGCTCCTTCAGCATCCGTTTATTCAGGTAGTAACTCTGACAAGTGCAGGCAAATCCAAGGTAACACCACTGTGAAAACCGACCAAAGTACTTCTTAGATATCCCAACAGGTATTTTGTATATCGAGCAGGGGTGAAGTTAGAACAGAATGTGAGGCTGCTTATTAATGGTGGAAACCCCACAGTCCGCCGGGTAAATAAGATAAACAAAGATGCTAGCAGTCAAACAGGGTATATCAAGTGGTAGCTCATATATACATTCCTGGGGTAATAAATCCCTTTTTGGGGATAGATAATTAGAAAAATAGAAGAGCAATCAGGGAGATATTAAAATATCTAAGATAACAATAAAGCATATAGTCAAATCACATAAAGACAAAGGACATAAATATGCAGGCAGTTAAGTATGGCCAAAAAACATAAGTCCCATCATCAATGAGCGATTAGTCCCATAGACCTAAGTACAAATTAATGACCATAAGTCTGTGTGGAAATGCGGATTAGACATTTTTGCAATTACTGGTTATAATCCCAAGTCAAATGGGATACATCATGGTCAGTGAAATCCAGATGGTATTAAGCATGTACCGGAACAGTTCCCCACTAGGTCCTCAGACACAACGTGGGAGCAGATGCCAGTACACTCACCCAGAATGCGGCTATCAAGGATTCACAAGGTAGAAGCTTCTGTCACCAGGGAACCATGCCGTCTCGGCGTTCACAACTGAGGATAGTTCTCTTCCGGTATCACGTGACTATTCATGTCACACGTCACGTGGTTGCTAGCCTGCCAATCAGATACCTTGTTGGGCTGTCACTAAGCCCATGATGCAGCCGGGGAATCCTATGACAATGCACGATACATCAAGCTCCTTCAGCATCCGTTTATTCAGGTAGTAATACTGACAAGTGCAGGCAAATCCAAGGTAACACGACTGTGAAAACCGACCAAAGTACTTCTTAGATATCCCAACCGGTATGTTGTATATCGAGCAGGGGTGAAGTTAGAACAGAATGTGAGGCTGCTTATTAATGGTGGAAACCCCACAGTCCGCCGGGTAAATAAGATAAACAAAGATGCTAGCAGCCAAACAGGGTATATCAAGTGGTAGCTCATATATACATTCCTGGGGTAATAAATCCCTTTTTGGGGATAGATAATTAGAAAAATAGAAGAGCAATCAGGGAGATATTAAAATATCTAAGATAACAATAAAGCATATAGTCAAATCACATAAAGACAAAGGACATAAATATGCAGGCAGTTAAGTATGGCCAAAAAACATAAGTCCCATCATCAATGAGCGATTAGTCCCATAGACCTAAGTACAAATTAATGACCATAAGTCTGTGTGGAAATGCGGATTAGACATTTTTGCAATTACTGGTTATAATCCCAAGTCAAATGGGATACATCATGGTCAGTGAAATCCAGATGGTATTAAGCATGTACCGGAACAGTTCCCCACTAGGTCCTCAGACACAACGTGGGAGCAGATGCCAGTACACTCACCCAGAATGCGGCTATCAAGGATTCACAAGGTAGAAGCTTCTGTCACCAGGGAACCATGCAGTCTGGGCGTTCACAACTGAGGATAGTTCTCTTCCGGTATCACGTGACTATTCATGTCACACGTCACGTGGTTGCTAGCCTGCCAATCAGATACCTTGTTGGGCTGTCACTAAGCCCATGATGCAGCCGGGGAATCCTATGACAATGCACGATACATCCAGCTCCTTCAGCATCCGTTTATTCAGGTAGTAATACTGACAAGTGCAGGCAAATCCAAGGTAACACCACTGTGAAAACCGACCAAAGTACTTCTTAGATATCCCAACCGGTATGTTGTATATCGAGCAGGGGTGAAGTTAGAACAGAATGTGAGGCTGCTTATTAATGGTGGACACCCCACAGTCCGCCGGGTAAATAAGATAAACAAAGATGCTAGCAGCCAAACAGGGTATATCAAGTGGTAGCTCATATATACATTCCTGGGGTAATAAATCCCTTTTTGGGGATAGATAATTAGAAAAATAGAAGAGCAATCAGGGAGATATTAAAATATCTAAGATAACAATAAAGCATGTAGTCAAATCACATAAAGACAAAGGACATAAATATGCAGGCAGTTAAGTATGGCCAAAAAACATAAGTCCCATCATCAATGAGCGATTAGTCCCATAGACTTAAGTACAAATTAATGACCATAAGTCTGTGTGGAAATGCGGATTAGACGTTTTTTCAATTACTGGTTATAGTCCCAAGTCAAAGTACCGTAACAGTTCCCCACTAGGTCCTCAGACACAACGTGGGAGCAGATGCCAGTACACTCACCCAGAATGCGGCTATCAAGGATTCACAAGGTAGAAGCTTCTGTCACCAGGGAACCATGCCGTCTCGGCGTTCACAACTGAGGATAGTTCTCTTCCGGTATCACGTGACTATACATGTCACACGTCACGTGGTTGTTAGCCTGCCAATCAGATACCTTGTTGGGCTGTCACTAAGCCCATGATGCAGCCGGGGAATCCTATGACAATGCACAATACATCCAGCTCCTTCAGCATCCGTTTATTCAGGTAGTAATACATAGATATTGACGGCAGATAAGAGCCATAGGCCCAGCAAGTCTGCCCCACCTTACCTAACAGTACAAACTTATCTAGTTCGTAGGATAGCCTTATGCTTGTCCCATGCATTTTTAAAGTCCCCCACAGTTTTTGTTGCTACTACCTCTTGAGGAAGTTTATTCCATCAATCAATCACTCTTTCTGTAAAGAAATGCTTCCTCAAATTACTCCTGAATCTACTACCCTTTAGCTTGAGCTCATGACCCCTTGTTCTTGAATTTTCCATTTTATGTAAAATACCCACAGCCTCAGGGGCCTAGTTATCAAGCCGTCAACCTCAAATATGCTGGAATTCCGCAGCGTATTTGTGGCGAGGCTGATTCGCCTTAGTTATCAAAGGCTCGAGACCGGCAAAAGTAGAATTTTGTGACGTAAACTTCGATCCACCGGACTCAGTCCGACACAGATCGATTCTTACGTCACTCCAGATGTTCCGCACACAAGTGCGGCACATTCTCACTACTTTTGCTAGTTATCAAAAAACTAGCAGGTACGCTCGGCACTTTTACGGCCCAGCGTACCTGGTTTTCAAAGCGCCAGCCTGGAGGCGGCGGATCCCATAGGAATCAATGGGAGTCTGACCATAGCGAAAGTACAAGTTCGCTGCTGACAGACATCCCATTGATTCCTATGGGAGCTGTCTACACCTAACACCCTAACATGTACTCCGAGTCTAAACACCGCTAATCTGACCCCCCCTACACCGCCGCAACTAAATAAAGTTATTACCCCCTAAACCGCCGCTCCCGGAGCCCACCGCAACTATAATAAATGTATTAACCCCTAAACCGCCGCTCCCTGAACCCGCCACAACCTATATTAAATGTATTAACCCCTATCCTGCCCCCCCTACACCGTCGCCACCTATAATAAATTTATTAACCCCTATCCTGCCCCCCACTACGCCGCCGCCACTGTAATAAAATTATTAACCCCTAAACCTAAGTCTAACCCTAACGCCCCCCTAACTTAAATAATTAATTAAATAAATCTAAATAAATTAACTCTTATTAACTAAATGAATCCTATTTAAAACTAAATACTTAGCTTTAAAATAAACCCTAATATAGCTACAATATAATTAATAATTATATTATAGCTATCTTAGGATTTATATTTATTTTACAGGTAACTTTGTATTTATTTTAGCTAGTTAGAATAGTTATTAAATAGTTATTAACTATTTAATAACTACCTAGCTAAAAGAAATACAAAATTACCTGTAAAATAAATCCTAACCTAAGTTACAATTAAACCTAATACTACACTATCATTAAATTAACTAAATAAACTACCTACAAATAACTACAATTAAATACAATTACATAAACCAATCCAAGATGGCGTCCCCTCAATTCCGATTGGCTGATAGGATTCTATCAGCCAATCGGAATTAAGGTAGGAAAAATCTGATTGGCTGATGGAATCAGCCAATCAGATTGAGCTCGCATTCTATTGGCTGTTCCGATCAGCCAATAGAATGCGAGCTCAATCTGATTGGCTGATTGGATCAGCCAATCGGATTGAACTTGAATCTGATTGGCTGATTCCATCAGCCAATCAGATTTTCCTACCTTAATTCCGATTGGCTGATAGAATCCTATCAGCCAATCGGAATTGAGGGGACGCCATCTTGGATGACGTCCCTTAAAGGAGCCGTCATTCGTCGTAGTCCGTCGGTGAAGAAGGTGGTTCCGCGTCGGCGGAAGGAAGATTCAAGACCCGGCTTGGAAGATGACTTCACCCGGATAGAAGACATCTTCAGCGCCTCTTGGAAGATGACATCGGCCGGATCAAAGACTTCTTCAGCGCCGCCTGGATGATGACTTCATCGGATGGAAGATTTCTTCAGCGCCGCTTGGAGGATTAACTTCTTCCGCTCCGGATGTCCTCTTCAGTTCCATCGGTGGCTCGGCTGAGTGAAGACGACTCAAGGTAGGATGATCTTCAGGGGATTAGTGTTAGGTTTTTGTAAGGGGGGTTTGGGTTAGATTAGGGGTATGTGGGTGGTGGGTTTTAATGTTGGGGGGGGTTGTATTTTTCTTTTACAGGCAAAAGAGCTGAACTTTTTGGGGCATGCCCCCACAAATGGCCCTTTTAAGGGCTGGTAAGGTAAAAGAGCTTTGAAATTTATTTAATTTAGAATAGGGTAGGGATTTTTCTTATTTTGGGGGGTTTGTTATTTTATTAGGGGGCTTAGATTAGGTGTAAGTAGCTTAAAATTGTTGTAATATTTTTAACATGTTTGTAACTTAATTTTTTATTTTTTGTAACTTAGCTTTTTTTATTTTTTGTACTTTAGTTAGTTTATGTAATTGTATTTAATTTTAGTTATTTGTAGGTAGTTTATTTAGTTAATTTAATGATAGTGTAGTATTAGGTTTAATTCTAACTTAGGTTAGGATTTATTTTACAGGTAATTTTGTATTTCTTTTAGCTAGGTAGTTATTAAATAGTTAATAACTATTTAATAACTATTCTAACTAGCTAAAATAAATACAAAGTTACCTGTAAAATAAATATAAATCCTAAGATAGCTATAATATAATTATTAATTATATTGTAGCTATCTTAGGGTTTATTTTACAGGTAAGTATTTAGTTTTAAATAGTAATAATTTATTAAAGTATAGTGTAGTGTTAGGTGTAATTGTAACTTAGGTTAGGATTTATTTCACAGGTACATTTCTCTTTATTTTAGCTAGGTAAGCTATTAAATAGTTAATAACTATTTAATAGTTATTGTACATGGTTAAAATAAATTGAAAGTTACCTGTAAAATAAAAATAAATCCTAAGATAGCTAGAATATAATTCTTATTTATATTGTAGCTATATTAGGGTTTATTTTAAAGGTAAGTATTTAGTTTTAAATAGGATTCATTTAGTTAATAAGAGTTAATTTATTTAGATTTATTTAATTAATATTTAAGTTAGGGGGGCGTTAGGGTTAGACTTAGGTTTAGGGGTTAATAATTTTATTACAGTGGCGGCGGCGTAGTGGGGGGCAGGATAGGGGTTAATAAATTTATTATAGGTGGCGACGGTGTAGGGGGGGCAGGATAGGGGTTAATAGGTTTAATATAGGTTGCGGCGGGTTCATGGAGCGGCGGTTTAGGGGTTAAACTATTTATTTAGTTGCGGAGAGGTGCGGGATCAGCAGGATAGGGGTTAATAATTTTATAATAGAGGGCGACGGTGTAGGGGGGGCAGGATAGGGGTTACTAGGTATACTGTAGGTGGCAGCGGTGTCCGGGAGAGGCGGTTTAGGGGTTAATACATTTATAAGAGTTGCGGTAGGGTCTAGGAGCGGCGGTTTAGGGGTTAATACATTTATAAGAGTTGCGGCGGGGTCTAGGAGCGGCGGTTTAGGGGTTAGTAACTTTATTTAGTTGCGGGGGGGCTCCGGGGGCGCCGGTATAGGGGGTAGAACAGTGCAGTTTAGTGTGAGTGCTTAGTGACAGGCTAGCAATAAAGCTGGGAAAAAGCCGAAGGGCAGCGAGATCGGATGAGTGATAACTGTCACAGTCCGCTGCTCATCGCCCCGCGGCTTTTTGACAGCTTTATTTGATAACTTAGGCGAACGTATTCAAGGTCCGCGGCGGCGAAGGTAGGCGAGCTTAGGCGGGCGTATTGGGCCGGCGAAGCCAGAAAAGTAGACGGCTTGATAACTACCCCCCTCAGTTTTACTAAACCCTTTAATGTACTTGAAAGTTGCTATCATATCACCTCTTTCCCTTCTCTCCTCTAAGCTATACATATTTAGGTCATCGAGCCTATCCTGGTAAGTTTTATTTTTTAGACCATGTACCATTTTGGTAGCCCTCCTTTGCACAGATTCAAGTTTGTTAATATCCTTCTGAAGATATGGCCTCCAGAACTGCACACAATACTCAAGATGAGGCCTAACTAATGATCTATAAAGTGGCATAAAAATCTTACTATTTCTGCTGCAAATACCTCTACCAATACATCCAAGCATTCTGCTAGCCTTACTCGCTGCATTACTACATTGTTTACTAAGTTTTAAATCATCTGAAATAATAATTCCCAAGTCCTGTTCCTCATCTGTAACAGTCAGTAAAGTGTCATTGAGTCTGTAATTAACATTTGGATTTTTCTTCCCTAAATGCATTATTTTACACTTTTCTGTGTTAAACTTTAGATCCCAGTCGTTTGTCCAATCCTCCAATTGTTGTATATCACTTCTCATTTTGTCTACCCCCCCTGGAACATCCACTCTGTTACAAATTTTTGTATCATCTGCAAAGAGACATACTTTCCCCTGTAGCCCTTTGCTGATATCGCAGATACATATGTTAAACAAAACAGGCCCCAGAACTGACCCCTGAGGAACACCACTAGTAACAGCCCCCTCTGCTGAATGAACTCCATTTACTAAGACACTTTTGTTTTCTGCCCTTAAGCCATCATTCCACCCAGTTCACAATTTTTGAATCTAGACCAAGGAGATACAGTTTGTGAATTAGTTTATTGTGTGGGACGGTGTCAAATGCTTTGTTGAAATCTAGATATGCTACATCAACTGCTCCCCCCTTGTCTAATACTTTTGTTACATAATCAAAGAAGTCAATTAGATTAGTCTGACATGATCTCCCTGAAGTAAAACCATGCTGAGTTTGGTCCTCTAAATTGTTTGTCTTTATGTAAGTCATAATTCTTTCTTTTAAGAGGCTTTCCATTAATTTCCCTACTACTGAAGTTAAACTAACTGGCCTGTAGTTGCCAGATTCTTCTCTACTGTCCTTTTTATGAAGAGGTATTACATTTGCTATTCTCCAATCATCTGGGACAGCTCCTGTTAATAGTGACTGATTAAACAGATCAGTTAATGGGACAGTTAGCACTGATTGAAGTTCTTTTAAAACCCTTGGATGAATATTATCAGGACCCACTGCCTTTTTAACATTTATTTTTGATAATGCTAACTAAACCTCATCCTCTGTAGAAAGATTACTGTTAAGCTTGTTTCTATTTTTCGTAGCATCCCTTAATGTAGACATTGTATCTTCACAATCTTTTGTGAAAACAGAACAGAAGTAATCATTGAGACAGTCTGCAATCTGCTTATCTCCTTCTATTATTCTACCATCAACTGATTTCAACTTTACTATTCCTACCTTATTTTTTCTTCTTTCACTGATATATCTAAAGAATGTTTTGTCCCCATGTTTAACTGACTGTGCTATCTTCTCTTCTGCATGAACTTTAACCTTCCTAATTAACTGCTTAGTCTTTTTTTGTTGGAGTCTCCATATTTTCATATCATCATCTGCTTGTGTGTGTCTGTAATTTTTATAAGCTATCTTTTTTGTCTTTACAGCATGTGCTACTTCTTTGGAAAACCAAATTGGTTTCCGCTTTCTTTTACTTTTACAGACATGTCTAACACAGTGTGTGGTTGCATCTAAAATGGCACCTTTCACAAATTCCCACTGTTCTTGAACCCCTGTAATACGAGTTTTCCCTTTTAAATAGTTTTTTAGGTATTCTCCCATTAATGAAAAATCTGCCGTCCTAAAGTCTAAAACTTTTGTTTTAGTCTGGGTGGACAATTCCTGCACATGAATACTAAACCAAACAGATTGATGATCACTGGATCCTAAGTTCTCACCTACAGACACATCTGAAACTGTATCACTGTTTGTAAGTATTAGATCTAATATAGCTTCCTTACGAGTTGGTTCCTTGACTAATTGCTCAAGTGATTCCCCTAGCAGAGATTCAAGAATATACTTGCTTCTAGCTGATCTAGCAGAAGGAATCTTCCAGTCTATATCTGGCAAGTTGAAGTCCCCCAGTATTATAACCTTACCCTTCATGGTCATTTTGGTTATTTCTTCTAATAACAGATTGTCCAGTTTTTCATCCTGCAATGGAGGCCTATATACAAACCCTATTCTAAAAACATTTTTATCTCCAATTTCCAAAGTCACCCAAATACTTTCCACCTCATCATTTGTTCCTACAATTTCAGTAACCTTTATATTTTCATTTACATACAGAGCAACTCCTCCACCTTTTTTTCCTACTCTGTTCTTTTTAAATAACCTGTATCCAGGTATGACTATGTCCCAGTCATGCAAATCATTGTACCATGTTTCTGTTATAGCTACTAAATCCAAGTTGTCCCTAGTCATTATTGAAATGAGTTCAGGTAATTTATTTCCTAAGCTGCAAGCATTTGTGCTCATGGCACGAAGAATTTTTCTACTAGAATTTCTAGAATTGTTACTTGGACTAACAGTTTTGGCATGCTGTGGGGGGCAGGTGGATATATTAATGCTACCCCCTTTATTAGTTTAAATGATTTCTAATAAAGCATTTGAACTCCTCTCCCAGATACTCTGTTCCTTTAACATCCAAATGCAAGCCATCTCTCCTAAATAACCTAGTATCTTTCCAAACAGAGCTATAATGGCCAATAAAACCAAATCCTCTTTCCCTGCACCACTTATCTAACCAATAATTAAATGTTGTTATCCGCTCCATCTTTCCTGCTTCCTGGCCATACACAGGTAAAATAGCAGAAAATGATAGAGTTGAAGCCACAGTCTCTAAATGATTACCTAGGTCACAAAACTCTATCTGAACAGCAGTAACATGATTACTAGCCAGATCATTTGTTCCTAAATGAACAATCACATCTAACTCACTTCCCTTTCCTGCTGCCTTTACAATTCTCAAAATACGATTCTTATCCCTGTGAGCAGTAGCTCCTGGAAGACATCTAACCTCCCTTGCTTCTCCTTTACTTTCACCTAAAGACACATTCCTCAAAATAGAGTCAACCACTAACAGTCTTTTCCTCAAAAACACATCTGCAGTTCTTTCCTGTGTTTTGTTACCTGGAGAATCAAGTACCAATAGATTTAAATTACTTGTTACAGCTTCAGAGGGCTCAGAAGTCAAATGGGATACATCATGGTCAGTGAAATCCAGATGGTATTAAGCAAGTACCGGAACAGTTCCCCACTAGGACACAACGTGGGAGCAGATGCCAGTACACTCACCCAGAATGCGGCTATCAAGGATTCACAAGGTAGAAGCTTCTGTCACCAGGGAACCATGCAGTCTCGGCGTTCACAACTGAGGATAGTTCTCTTCCGTTATCACGTGACTATTCATGTCACACGTCACGTGGTTGCTATCCTGCCAATCAGATACCTTGTTGGGCTGTCACTAAGCCCATGATGCAGCCGGGGAATCCTATGACAATGCACAATACATCCAGCTCCTTCAGCATCCGTTTATTCAGGTAGTAATACTGACAAGTGCAGGCAAATCCAAGGTAACATATATATATATAATTATTTATTTATTTATTACTAATATATCATTATTATTCACGTCACTTTTCATGATCGGCACCGACACCAGCATATAGACTTAAGGGTTATATATTTAGAATAAATCTTTAAATTTATTGTCACACAATTGAAATATTATTTATCCATTTATCAACTTTCCTTTCTTTTAGTAATCTTTCACCCTTATGCATTATACACATGTTTATGTTCCTTATTGATTGTCTTATTTACATCCATTATTGGGATTAGTCATATTTGAATAGGAATCCACTAATTGTTCCCCGTACAGGGTTTTATAGACATCTTTGGTTAGTCTGTCTTAAATTGCATGTTAAACATGCAAAACACAACCAAGCATTAATTTCCTATATTTATCTTCAGGTACCGATTTCCTGATGATACTTTATTACCACTCTTGACTCCTAAGTTCACCCATATTGCTGTTTCACACATAGAGAACAACTTCTTTAGGCACAGTTCTCATGATGATATTTTATTATTACTTTTGACTCCTATTTTCACCCATATTGCTGTTCCACACATAGAGAAAAACTTACATGCATGCTAACAAGATCAAATTTAGTTATGTCACACACTGTTTGTGCATACATGATTACACAATTAGGGATGTAAGGATACACTCTTATCACTTATTTTAAGTGTACTTTTTATATTATTACACCTTATATATATTTTCTCTAATCATCAGTAGTTATAACTTATACACTTATTCACTTTATAGAGATATATGTGCTGAGTAGACCTAACATTCTAGGTTATAATCACACATCTCAATCACTATTTTATTTGTTCTTGTCATCATCTTTTTCATTATCATGGTTACACTTCACCACCCATAGCCACCCGCCAGTGAGCATATATATTATCCTAGTCCCACAATTTGTTTAGTATAAATGGGCTATGTATGTGGGAGTTGTCCTTAGCTCTCACTGGGATTGGTTGCCCTTTCTACATGTAACACCCTTTCCTGATTTTCCCTGAGGTAGGTGATAGTGTAATGCTGTCTACCTATTTTGTGTATGAGAACTAAGCCTCCGCAGAGTGGGAATAAGAGGGGGGGTTGAAATCAGGTATATAAGGGATGCCTGTATGATGCAGTGCCTCCACCTATAGGGGACACAAGAAATCTTCAAATAAATTGTTGCTTTGATTATTATAAAGTGTTTAACCAATAACATACAGTGTAACAAATACAAATAATAATATTAACCACAATAACTTCTTATGACATCAATATACCTTTTTTTTTACTCAGAAGTCCTTCATGAGCTCATGAATTTCAGCAATCTACTTGCCTCATACTGCAAAGCCAATCACTCTTTTACTACAGACAACTGCAGAAAAACTCATAGTTATGCTCTTATGTAATATATCTTTATAAACCCAGTTAGTGTATTTGTGCAAACTGTTCAGGCAGAATAACTTTTAGAATATTCTCTTGGTTATCTCTTTAATATATAACAAACTCTGCAGCACATCAGATATGACTAATCTATCTTTTCTCTTGCATTTAGTTAACATGAAGTTATGGAGATCTTAAAACAGCAGATAATGGCCGTGTAATATACCTTTAAGTGGGTAACCTCCCATCTACATCATTTCCCTATTTAAGCACCTTTCCGGCAATTGCAACCTGTCTGTTAATTGAAGTAATACGAGCTTGTCAGCTTATGTCAAACTTCTCCTTACTTTGATAATTTTCTCACAGGTTTCCTAAAGAATTACCGTTACCTTTTTCAAGCCATATACGCTCTACTACTTGTCTCCAGCTCCTTTTATTCTGCAGCAGACATTTAAAGACTCACTAATCCATTTGGCTTTCACATAATTACAGATTTCACCACCGGAGGATTTCAACAGTGACCGGACGTCAGACCGCATACCGGAAGTAAGTCACGGTCACACAGTGGAGCACCTCCGTCTCGCATTCCCAGCCTAGGTAAGAAACTAAACACCGCTTTCTCCGCTTAACATTTGCCTTCAATGTAGCTCAATCTACACGGGTAAGAAGCTTGTTTTGTGTTGAACTGAACTGTTTACTACTACGTTACCTTTATGTTACTGACGGTAACTTTCACTGCGAGTTCCTTCTCTTGCTTTATCCAGCCTCAAAACTAAGCGGTTCATTTAGTTTTCTTAGAGGACTTGTACATATTATATTTTACTGTGTGAGTGTTTGAAGTATGTAAATCCTAAAACGGACTTCTATTCAGTCAAATTGCTTGTGTTTGGGAGTTAATAGGAGACAGCCCTGTGTCTCACCTTACATATCTCATCCTGTTACTCTTTCCAGATTTAACCCATTGCCTCTGCTGAATTGAATCTCTCAGCTGATAAAATACTGTGAGTGCTGAAATTCACTTTCTGTTTTCTTCACTCTCATTAAAATGCTCACTGTATCTACACTTTGTTACAGCTCATAGTTTCAGAGTATTTGATACACAAGAGCTACAAAACTATTATAAATCCTTGCGACTAAGAGAGTGTTACAGACCGACACACTCACTGTACAAATAAAGGTTCCAACTCTGTCTGCAGCAGCCACATCTAGCAATGTCTGAACTGTCTCTGGAATCCATGCATTAGTCTGAATAACTTCTTTCAGCTTGGAAGCAGCAACTTTCTTCTCCCATCTCCAAGTCTGTGCAAACTCCACACTTCTCTTAACACCAATTTCTCCTCACAAACTAAAACTCCTCCCCCTTCCCAGATGGCATTTCTCTTCCTTAAAGTGATGGTAAACTCTCCCCTTTATAAAATCAGATCTGGAATGTAAGCGCTATTTTAGATGGAGTTTAATTCATTAGCTGTAATGAAGATGCAGTATAACTTAGTTATTAATATAGGTATGAAAATCAAATACTGCATGCTCCTCCGCCCACTTCAAAAGTAAACTTTTCTGTGAGCTAACAGATTGAATTGTTGTCCAATCAGCGCTCTCCCCATATGGCACTTTTGTTGTAGCTAGAGCATTGATTGGAGAGTAATTCAATCATTTAACTGACAGGAAAATTGACTTTTGAAGTGGGTGGTGTAACGTGGGGTATTTGAATTTCATATCTATATTAATAACTAAGTTATAGTGCATCTTCATTGCACATGATGAATAAAACCCCATCTAAAATAGCGCTTACATTCCAGATCTGATTTTAAAAAGGGGAGAGTTTACCATCACTTTAATACAATTATTACAACAGCCATCTTGGGTAAGAGCAAGGTCCTTACATACTCCCCCAGAAAAAGAAACTTGCTGTCCCCAGCAAGGGGTACAAGAGCAACACCATCAATACATTTTCTTTACCAAGTCTACTAACAAAATCACATATTCATCATGAGTCAAATTATGGTTAGGATATACATCTTTCAAAACATATCGTACAGCAGATGTTAGACAGGCAACAAGGATCCAACATTATAACCAGGGTTTCCTAGTGTATCATATGTCAATATCTTTGGGGGATGTCTCTTTCTTGCGGGTCTTTTCTCTCCATAGGGACTTCTACTATTATAATGTATAGGGTTAGGAGATTCCCTATCTGGTATAGGACTGTTAGGGAAGGATGGCATGTCAGGTTCAGAGGTTGGAGCAACAGAGGAGGCATGCTCATCATTATAGGTCTCTCTTTGCAATGGAGATCTCATTTCAGGGTCCGATTGAATTGATGAGTCTTCATGTGGGATACTATATTCATTATTAATTGGCATGCTTGGGCCTTGGTCTTCATGATATGTAACATCATGCTAGAATTGAGGTATAGGCAACAAATGATTCCGATGCCATGTCTTCACAACACCATTTTCATCTGCTATCTGAAAAACTGGAAGACCTGGCAATTGTCTGACTCTTCTATAGATACTATTCCTCCATCTAGGAGCTAACTTGTGCTTTCCTGGTATCCATAAATTCCATAAAAGGACACGGTCTCCTGGTTGCAAATCCTGATGTTTTATTGTCTTGTCATATCATTGCTTATTAGCCTCATTTAATCGAGCAGTAGCTTCTTCAGACAACTTATAAGAGCTGTTTGTAAACTCTCTTGTAATCGCCTGACATACTGATAGTGACTCTTATGAGAAACTCCATCTGATGGCACCCCTAACTGGAGATCTATAGGTAGTCTTGCTTCTCTCACAAACATAAGGAAGTATGGTGAATAACCTGTGGAATCATGCCGGGTGCAGTTGTAGGCATGAACTAGTGCTTCTACTTGATGACTACACGTTCTCTTTTCAGACTCTGGCAGGGTCCCTAACATATTTAGCAAAGTTCTGTTAAACCTCTCAGGCAAGGCATCTCCTTCTGGATGATAGGGAGAAGTTCTTGTCTTCTTAATGCCCAAACCATTCATCATTTCTTTAATGAGGTGACTCTCAAAGTCTCTACCTTGATCAGAATGCAGTTTCTTAGGAAGACCATAATGAATGAAAAACCTTTCCCAAAGAACTCTAGCCACTGTACTAGCCTTCTGGTCCTTTGTTGGGTAGGCTTGAGCATAATGGGTATAGTGATCTGTTACAATAAAAACATTTCCAATGCCACGAGAATCTGGCTCAATGCACAAAAATTCCATGCAAACGAGATCCATGGGACCTTCACTTTTCAGATGACCCATAGAGGCAGCTCAAGTTGGAAGAGTTTTCCTCTGTACACATCTAAAACATTTATGAATGTAGTCTTCTACATACTCTCTCATCTTCGTATATCCTGCAAGAGGCCAAATGTTTTTTCTATCCCAAGATGTCCGTGCTGATCATGCAAGTATGACAGAACAAGTTTTCTTAGTTTGTCAGGTAACACCAATTGTCTTCGATCTGGATGATTGTGATATTTAACTACTCGAAACAGAAGTCCATCTTTAATTTGAAACTTATCCCACTCTCTATTTAGCAGACCAGACCATTCCCTAGGAATTCTCTTCAGTAAGTGTGGGCTATCAGTTTGAACAGCTTTGCGAAGTAGTCCAATTAAAGGATCTTTAGGAATTTATTAATTCTTCAGGAGGTATTCAAGACCATCTGGCTAATTCCACTACAGATGGTTTACAATAATATACAGGCAGAGCTTGTGGATGACACCCTAATGAATCTACTGCTCTCAAATCTGAAAAAAACAGGGGTTTTGTCTTTGAAGACACTGGTTTTGCAGAATGTTCTCACACCAAGTGAAGGAATTTCTTCCCATTGAGAATCACCTGTTTGTTCTGGTAGTCCTGGTCGTCGGGACATTGCATCAGCCCCTATATTCTTAGGCCCTGGCTTGTAACGTAACTTAAAAGTGTAATTTGATAGTGCAGTCAACCACCAATGACCGGTTGCATCCAACTTTGCTGTAGACAAGATGTAGGTAAGTGGATTATTATCTGTTTGAACTTCAAATTCTATTCCATAAAGGTAATCGTAGAGTTTATCCACTACTGCCCATTTCAGAGCCAAGAACTCAAGCTTGTGGACTGGATAATTCTGTTCACTCTTAGACAAACTCCTACTTAAATAAACAACAGGTCTCAACCCTCCAGGGTACTCTTGGTGTAAAACTGCCCCCAAACCCACATAGCTAGCATCTATTTGTAGCACATAAGGTTTCTCGGGATCTGCATAGGCCAAGACAGGTGCCTCAGTTAAATTTTTCTTTAAATTCTCAAACGCTTTGGAGCACTCTGGTGTCCACTGAGTTCCCAAAGGAGTTTTTGCATTTAGGGGCTTTTTAGGATCATCTTCACTATGTTTCAGCAAGTCGTTTAGGGGTCAGGCCAACTGGGAGTATCCTTTCACAAACCTTCGATAGTATCCACAAAATCCAAGAAATGATCGAAGTTCACCAATGTTGTTAGGCTGTGGCCATGCGGTTACTGCTTCCACCTTAGCAGGATCTGTAGACACCCCCTCTACTGAGACCACATGACCTACATAGGTCACAGATGATTGCCCAAATCTACATTTCTCTGGACTTAACTTTAGGCCTTCTTCGTGAAGACAATCCAATACTTTCAGCAACCTTGTCTCATGTTCTTCCAAAGTACTACCGAATACAATAAGGTCATCTAGATAGATAAGACACTCATGTCCATTCATATCTCCCACAGTATGTTCCATTAGCCTTTGGAATGTGGCTGGAGCTCCACAAATCCCTTGTGGCATCTGTGTAAACTGATAGAATCCTAGTGGACAAATAAAAGCTGTCTTCTCTTGGTCTTCTTTAGTCATCCCTACCTGAAAATAGCCGGATCTCAGATCCAGAACACTGAACCAGCAGCTGCCATTAAGACAATGTAAAATCTCTTCAATTTGAGGTAGGTCATATTGGTCAGGTATAGTTCTTCAATTGAGAGTCCAATAGTCAATGCACATACGTATAGACCCATTCTTCTTTCTAACCACTACAATGGGTGAAGCCCATGGACTGAGAGAAGGAACAATTATTCCAGCTTTTTCCATCTCTCCCAAAACGGCACGAACATCCTCAACATCATGAGGAGGCAATCTCCTAGAGGGTTCCCTAAAAGGGGCAGAATCTGTTAGACGAATGGTATGAAGCATATGTTTTGAATGTCCTACATCCATTTCTGCGGCAGGAAAAACTCCTGCACGGGCCTTCAAAGCCTTCTGCAACCACTCACAGGCCTCCTTAGGCATTGTAGATCCTTCAAAGTTAAATTGTAGTTTTTCTGTTTCTGTTTTTGAGAGAGAGAAACATTTACGCATAGCCAATGATGAGTCTACTACTGGATAAAGATATCCCAAAGTCTGATAACAGGGTATGGGGCCAAATTTTGGACTGTAGTGGAGGCCCATCCTTTCTTTTGTGTAAGATTTCAATTACCAAAATCCAACCCTGCTTGGTTGCTTCTTCATCTGGCGTTTCAAGAATATAACAGTCCTCTTTGGGTCTGCCGTCAGGGTACACCCCCAAACATTTTAACTCTTTCATACCTCCTGGGGAAATGTAAGTCACTCCGGCAGAACGGTTGTAGCACTGACCAGCATATTGTCTCAAAGATATCTTTTCAACCTCCTGACGTAAAGTTGGGTGTAACGACTTGTCTATATCTTGCCCCCCAACCTCCATCATGAATTTCCGTAGCAAAGAATGTACATATTTTGTGTTGGTCCCTAGAATTATAGGGGCTTCTGAATCTTTGCAGGTTTCTTGGCAGATTAAAGCCTTCACTTTCATGGGGTATATCATACTAGTATGTAACTGGACTATACTAATGACTACAGTGACATCTCCATCAACAGCACACCTATTTCCACCCACACCTCTTAAATCAATTTTTAGAGGGAGGCCTGATTTTAAGATGTTTAAGGTGAGTATCATAAAAACTATGATAGATTATGGTGCACTGAGATCCAGTGTCCAACAGCGCCTGTGTAGAAATGTTACAAACTTTTACTCCAATTAAAGCCCTTGGCACAGTTATATCATCTTCAGATAAATCAAATGAAATATCAGTCATTCCCTTCTTCTGAGGGACTGTAAGGCTTCCCAATAAATCACCTATCTCTCCACAAGTGAAACAACTCCCTTTTGGTGGAGTAGTATTTTGGAGTTTTACAGGTGGTTTTGCTCTCTCCAACTCAGCCTTTACTTGGTCAGGCAGTCCATTCTCCATAAGCTCTTTTCAACAAAGAATCTGCATTTTCTTCTGTTTTTTTTCTAGTCTCACTTTTACCTATGCAAGCTTTGCCAGACTTACGCACAGTGTGGAAACTCATTTCTTCTTCTTGAGTCCTTATCATAAGCATAAGGGCCTCCAATTCTTTTGGTGCTTGAGAGTGCAATTGGGCTCTAAGAAAGATGGCTATTGAGTGGTCTGGTATAATGTCATGAAGGAACTGATCTTGCCTCCGTTTATTCATATCTTATCGGGTCACTACATATTTTCAAACAAATAATACAAGCTGCTCATGTAGTCTTAATAGAAAATCAAATACCTTCTCTGTCTCTCGCTGCTTAAGTAACCGAAACTTATACAAGAGATCTTCTGGATCTTCAAATAGACTATATAAGGTCTTTAAGAAGAGATTAACTCTACAGCAGTAGCTTCAGGGTGTTCCTCTCTATGGTGTTGCAACAATATTTGTGCTGGTTGCCTAACACTTTCTAAGAGGCGGACACGCTTTACTGTCTCTGGGAAGCTCCATTCTTGCAGCACCATGTTAGCATGATCACACCATGCCGCAATACCCTCCTCTCCTAAGGGTACAGGAAGGTTTCCTGAAAATATCTTTAGTTTCCGGTAACTGTATGTATGTGAGCTATCTGTGATGCTTGTAGCCAACATCTTCAGAACTTCAGATAGACTAGACTCCATATTAGATTCATTTTGAGATCCTCTAACACCCTGAACTTCATTTTGCTTGACTATATGCAGTTCTGATTTGATGGCATCAATGTGAGGTAGTCTGACTGAAGGTAGCCCTAGTAGATGTAGCTCAGAGGGGTTGGGTACTTCTAAGAAATGTTGGTTGGTGTCTATTAATATGCTACCCTAAGTGTCATCTGGTACTCTTTTGAATGCTACTATCTTAGGGTACTCTTTTAGTTGAAGTGCTCTCTGGAGTGACTCACATAGTTTATCTCGACTGGTTCCTACTGGTATCCAAGTCACAGCCACTGCCTGCTCAATTGGTACCTTTTTCTGCATTGCCCACTCTCTCACCTCTTCTAGTTTTAAAAGATGCATCTCTTCTGATTTTGCCCCACCTCTCAATCTCAGCAGTGCCTTCATCTGTAACACCCTTTCCTGACTTTCCCTGAGGTACATGATAGTGTAATGCTGTCTACCTATTTCGTGTACAAGAACTAAGCTTCCGCAGAGTGGGAATAGGAGGAGGGGTTTAAATCAGGTATATAAGGGATGCCTGTATAACGCAGTGCCTCCACCTATAGGGGACGCCCTAGAGTAATAGGGTGTGGGGTCCTATAAGATTTTATTACAAAAAACAAGTAATAACCACACAAGAAATCTTCAAATAAAATGTTCCTTTGATTATTATAAAGTGTTTAACCAATAACATACAGTGTAACAAATACAAATAATAATATTAATCCCAATAACTTCTTATGACATCAGTATATCTTTTTTTTACTCAGAAGTCCTTCATGAGCTCATGAAATAATAAACATAACTGTTGTTGTAAAATGCTTTGAGGTGGTGCTGTACAATGCAATTTCATATACTTAATAGAATTTAGTTGAGGTAATTATCCCTTTCTGCTTGTGAACGAAGCTAGAAAGTGCTGCTTGTGAACGATGCAATGCTCAAAAAAACTTCTCCTCAGAAATACTGAATAACTTAAGTCTCTACCTTGTTACTGAATTTCAGCAAGCCAGTCACTCTTTTACTACAGACACCTGCAGAAAAACTCACAGCTATGCTCTTATGTAATGTAGCTTTATAAATCCAGTTAGTGTACTTGTGCAAACTATTCAGGCAGAATAACTTCTAGAATATTCTCTGGGTTATCTATTTAATATACAACACAATCAGTTACTTACTTATGTAATGAAACTGTACAATCCAGTTAGTGTATTTGTGCAAACTGTTCAGGCAGAATAACTTCTAGAATATTCTCTGGGTTATCTCTTTAATATATAACAAACTCTACAGCACATCAGATATGACTAATCTATCTTTTCTCTTGCATTTAGTTAACATGAAGTTATGGAGATCTTAAAACAGCAGATAATGGCCAACACACTCACTGTACAAATTAAGGTTCCAACTCTGTCTGCAGCAGCCACATGTAGCAATGCCTGAACTGTCTCTGGAATCCATGCATTAGTCTGAATAACTTCTTTCAGCTTGGAAGCAACAACTTTCTTCTCCCATCTCCAAGTCTGTGCAAACTCCACACTTCTCTTAAAGGGACTTTAAAGGGTCATGAAACCCACATTTTTTTCTTTCATGATTTAGAAAGAGCATGCAATTTTAAACAACTTTCTAATTTACTTCTATTGTCCAATTTGCTTTATTCCCTTGATATCTTTTGCTGAAAAGCATATCTAAATAGGCTCAGTAGCTGCTGATTGGTGGCTGCACACAGATGCCTTGTGTGATTGGCTCACCCATGTGCATTGCTATTTCTTTAAAAAGGGATATCTAAAGAATGAAGCAAATTAGATAATAGAAGTAAATTGGAGTGTTGTTTAAAATTGTATTCTTTACCTGAATCATAAAGAAAAATTTGGGGTTTAGTTTCCCTTTAACACCAATTTCTCCTCACAAACTAAAACTCCTCCCCCTTCCCAGATGGCATTTCTCTTCCTTAATACAATTATTACAACAGCCATCTTGGGTAAGGGCAAGGTCCTTACATACACATTAGCGTCACAACCCATAGCCGCCTGACTGATAGCAATTATTCTATCCTTCTGATGATGTTAATTAAAATGTATGTTTCATGAAGAAGCTGCTGCTTATTTAAATTCATGAATGGATGTTTAAAGTCTGATAGTGGCAGCTCATTCCCTGCCATCCAGCCTGGTACCTCAAGGCTCCAATGGGAAACAAGATCCCTCAGTGACGTGAATGAGCAGACACGTAAGCACAACACTGCATCATAGATCAGAAGTGGCTGTTCCCCTATGGCCAGTTTTGGTTGCTTATGGCAAAATGTATTCAGCAAAGTCCATGTTAGAGGCAAAAAGGGCAAAGCGTGACCATATTGGGAGCTGTCATCTGGAGATTAGGTAGGAGCAGCTGAACCACTTGGATCATACAAGAGAAGGCATTTGCATTTGAAGATGGCTCTCCAGGCTCTGAACATAGTCGAGTTAGCACTTCACTTATACCTTTTAACAGTTGTGGCATACAATGGGATTTTGCTTTGTACTCATTATTCACAAGTCAGCCGGGGCTGTAAATATTGACTCTTAAAGGACTATTGGAGTGGGAGTCTTGTTACAATCTAAAAATAGCTAAAGAGATCCCTACCTAAATACCCAATATGGTACTCTAATGCATGGAGGTCTGAAAAACAAATAATAATTAAAATAGAAAAAAGCAAAATAAAAAGCAGACCTTGCCCATTACAGGCTTGTATCAAGCATATTGGTGACTATACTGAAAACCATACCCAAAATGTACAGGTTGTTATGCTATATTGAAAACTATTTAAAAAGCATGGTTCTAATGCAGGAACCAAAAAAAAAATCAAACAAAATATCAAACAGCATAGTTCATAATCCTGCTTGGTTTGTATTTTTCTGTGCCGGCTTGCTGTTTATTTAAATCAGATGATGAAAGATGCTAGTATGACACAGTGTGAAATAAACTTGACCTAAATAAAGGTACAAATACTTTCTTGTTATGTCAAATTGTTTATATTTATTTGTGTTTGTTGTGTTCTTGTGAATGTCTTAAAGGGACATTAACGACAAACTGTAAGCTGTGTTACAATGCACCTTCAGATCTGAGAATAATTTTTCAGTGAATAATGCAGCTTTATTTATTTTATAAAATAAGTGTAATGTTTTTTTCCCACTGATTTCCCCAAAACAATACACATATATAGTATTTGAGAATAAATTGTTGTGTGCACATGTGCATGTAAAAAAATAATTTGGGTAAACCTGCCCTTCCTTCTTCCTTTAAGGAGTTTTTGCACTGATTAAACCTAGTTAATTAATTATAATTTATTTGAAAGGTATACTCCATTTTATTCACTATCTAATAGCTAAATATAAAATTGCATACATGCATAGTAATATTCATAACTAAACAACCTAGTATCACCACTGCTATTGCAAAGAATGCTTTTCCTATAAAAAATTGTTGATGCAAAACTGATAATAAACCTTAGGAGAGTGACAATGTGAGTGGGGGAAACACTAGTTCACAAAAAAGTAGATGGCAATATTAACTCAAGTTTCTATGGTAGAAAATTTTACAAGAATAATGTTCTTATGTATTTAACATCAAAAGACAGCAAAATAAATAATTAATAAATATATACTACAATATTTTTAGTCCTTGAAAGTTCCTTAAATGTGTAGATTAAATGAATAACCTAAAAAAATTTTTTTTTTAAATATTAAGGGAGATTTTTGATGTTGAAAGAATATTTTGTTTGAAATCCTGTAACATCAACCAACATTTTTTTTGTATTAATTCTATGTCAAATGCTAATATAATATATGTAAATGTCTATGTAAATGGTAAAATGTTATTATGATTAGCCTATAGTTAAACATGCTATATCTCAGCAGCCCTATTTAACAATTAATGACTTATAAATAAATTAGTTTGAAATGTTAAAATATAATAATGTAAAAAATATATTGGATATGCACAAAGGGCCAGATTTCGAGTGGTGAGTAGCAAGTTACGCTTGAGCGATTTCAGGTTTATCGCTGGTGTTTGTGCAAGTCAGATTTACTGCTTGTATTACAAGTTGAAAGTAAACACGATCTCTTGAGCACAATTGTGATTTATGCTAGAATGATTACTGTGTCCTCAGAGCTCTGGTTGAAGTTCACAAAACACACCAAAAATACATTACAAAATGCAATTACACTGATAATAACACTAATAAAAATTATTTAAAAAAAATATTGCACACAAAAGTTATAAGGGCTGAAAGATATGAGGTCTCAGAGAGGCAGGCAAAGGGCTTTAACATAGAGATACATACATACAGTATATATAAAAGTCTAAATATGGATATGTATATATATATATATATACACATATATATAAATATATATATATATATATATATATATACACACACATACACACACAGTTATATATATATATATATACTGTATACATACAAAGTCCCAGTATCCCAAACCTGACCAAGGATAAATGGTAATACCGATGAAGCAGGAAACACAGTGTCAGATGCAAAAAAGCCTTTTAATCCACAATAAGGGAAAAACAAATAGGGCCTTAACCCATAACGTTTCGGTTCCAGCTAGAACCTCTAAAAATGGAGGCCGTAATAGACATAATTAGTGCCAACACAAACCCACCCTTATATAACCAAATAAGTGAAATAATAAAGAAATAGTTATTATACCAGGTGTCACCCATCAGTACTACGCATCCAGAGCAAGCACGCCGCAAACACAGAAGGCGCAGCCGCGCTCAATGATGATGTCACCAGTACTCACCAATGTAAATACAGGCAGAGATTGAGTAGTCATGGTAACGGTATCAACACCGTAACATAGTACTCTACAACCCTAGAAAGCATGCACTGATAGGCACCAGGGAAAAATTGAAGCAAAAGCAACAATCAATTTAACCCATTAATGACCAAGGACGTACGCCACACGTCCTAAAAAAAAATACAGTTAATGACCGAGGACGTGTGGCGTACGTCCTTGGTCTGGAAAGCAGCTGGAAGCGATCCTGCTCGCTCCCAACTGCTTTCCGGTTATTGCAGTGATGCCTCGATATGGAGGCATCCTGCAATAACCCCCCTTGGCCATCGGATGCAGAGAGAGCCACTCTGTGGCCCTCTCTGCACCGGACATCAGTGGCCAGTATCGTTGGTGGGTGGGAGCAAGTCTGGGAGGTGGGTGGGCGGCCATCGATGTGCCGAGTGGAGGGAAGGGGGGCGGGATCGGGGACGGAACCGTCGGGAGCGCGCACGGGAGCGCGCGCGGGAGTGCGCGCGTGCACGGGGGGCGGCGGGCGAGTGCGTGCACGGGGCGGGAGGGAACCGCTACACTACAGAAAAATAAAGCTGTTAAAAGTTCAAATAAAAAGTTTTAAAAAGTTAGAAATAAACAGCTAAGGGATCTGGAAGGGGTGGGGGGTTGATCTTGGGGGGGGGGGAAGCTACACTACAGAAAAGGGCATTTTTTTTTTAAAAAAAAGGCACATTTGTTACTAAACTGGGTACTGGCAGACGGGGAGGGTTAGAGAGCTGTTTGGTGGGGGATCAGTGAGGTTGGGGACTAAGTGGGGATCCTACACAGCAGCATATGTAAATATGCCAAAAAAAACAAACAAAAAAAAGTCCAAGTATAGCTTTTATTTTAGTACTGGCAGAGTTTCTTCCAGTACTTAAGATGGCGGGGACAATTGTGGGGTGGGGGAGGGAAGCGAGCTGTTTGGGAGGGATCAGGGGGTCTCATGTTTCAGGTGGGAGGCTGAGCTCTACACTAAAGCTAAAATTAACCCTGCAAGCTACATAATTAACCCCTTCACTGCTAGCCAAAATACACGTGTGAAATGCAGCGGCATTTGGCGGCTTTCTAATTACCAAAAAGCAACGCCAAAGCCATATATGTCTGCTATTTCTGAACAAAGGGGATCCCAGAGAAGCATTTACAACCATTTGTGCCATAATTGCACAAGCTGTTTGTAAATGATTTCAGTGAGAAACCTAAAATTGTGAAAAATGTAAAGTTTTTTTTTAATTTGATCGCATTTGGCGGTGAAATGGAGGCATGAAATATACCAAAATTGGCCTAGATCAATACTTGGGGTTGTCTACTACACTACACTAAAGCTAAAAGTATCCCTAAAAGCTCCCTACATGCTCCATAATTAACCCCTTCACTGCTGGGCATAATACACGTGTAGTGCGCAGTGGCATTTAGCAGCCTTCTAATTACTAAAAAGCAACGCCAAAGCCATATATGTCTGCTATTTCTGAACAAAGGGGATCCCAGAGAAGCATTTACAACCATTTAAGCCATAATTGCACAGTGAGAAACCAAAAGTTTGTGAAAAAATTAGTAAAAAAGTGAACGATTTTTTGTATTTAATCGCATTTGGCGGTGAAATGGTGGCATGAAATATACCAAAATGGGCCTAGATAAATACTTTGGGATGTCTACTAAAAAAATATATATACATGTCAATGGATATTCAGAGATTCCTGAAAGATATTAGTGTTCTAATGTAACTAGCGCTAATTTTGAAAAATAATGGTTTGGAAATAGCAAAGTGCTACTTGTATTTATGGCCCTATAACTTACAAAAAAAGCAAAGAACATGTAAACATTGGGTATTTCTAAACTCAGGACAAAATTTAGAAACTATTTAGCACTGTGTTTTTTGGTGGTTGTAGATGTGTAATAGATTTTGGGGGTCAAAATTAGAAAAAGTGTGTTTTTTTCAATTTTTTCCTCATATTTTATAATTTTTTTATAGTAAATTATAAGATATGATGAAAATAATGGTATCTTTAGAAAGTCCATTTAATGGCGAGAAAAACGGTATATAATATGTGTGGGTACAGTAAATGAGTAAGAGGAAAATTACAGCTAAACATAAACACCACAGAAATGTAAAAATAGCCTTGGTCCCAAACGGACAGAAAATGGAAAAGTGCTGTGGTCATTAAGGGGTTAATCAAAAATATAATACTTTGGCAAAAAATTCTATACAAATAATAAAGTACATAGCGCAAACACTAAAGCAAAATCACTGGTTTACATAAACATATTCTGCATTAGAAATAGATGGGAGACAATCTATACCCATGGTATCAATGTCAAACCCAACAATCTATACCCATGGTATCAATGTCAAACCCAACAACAGAGTTATCCTATAAGTAAAAACTTATAAAGAACTTAGAGAGGGTTCCCGCAGTCCAAAAGCATCACTTGTACCAACAGCCAAAGTCGATCATAGTGTTAAGGCCCCTTGCGGCTACTGTATCAAGATCGTAAATCCATTTTGCCTCCAGGCATAACAAGATTAGTGCCCTGTCACCCCCATGTCTCAGTAGAGGAACATGGTCGATAAGGATGGTCCTTAGTGATGATAGGGCATGGCCTACTTGTAGGAAATGTCTGGCGACAGGTTGTTCTGACTGACATTTATCAATAGCCTGACGAATCGCTGACCTGTGGTTCGCTAGTTGCTCCTTAAAAGTGGTCACAGTTTTTCCTATATAAAATAGGGAACACGGACAAATAATGGCATAAACCACAAATTCTGAAATTCATGTTAAACTGTGTTTTATGGTATATTTCCTATTGGTGTGCGGATGATGGAAACTGTTGCCAGTTATCATACTATTGCAAGAGACACAGTTGCCGCCTCGGTAACAGCCTAGTTTTGCTTTTGGTAACCAGTATTTTCTCTCATAACAGTGTACGGGATCATTTAGTACAAATATATCAAGTAAATCTTTTGACCTCTTGTATAGCATCCTTGGCAGTGGTAGGTCAAAAAAGTGGAGACTGGTGACCTTACACAGTACCTTCCAATTGTCCTTAATGGTTGCAGCAACCAAACTTTAACCCAGAGTAAAGGTGGTAATGAAATTTAATCGCCGGTCCTCCTCCTTTTGCACTTTCCTCACTGTAAGATGCTCTTGTGTTTGTTGTTCAGCCACTGCACATTGTTCCTCAATAAGGCATTGGGGGTATCCTCGTTGGAGGAATTTTAGAGCCATTTTGTACAAATTGAGTCTTCTTACAGGAACCCTCAGTGTTATTCCTGACGACCCTCAGGAGCTGCGAGGAACTGACACCATTTTTTTGATAGTGAGAATGATGACTATCATAATGAAGAATAGAGTTTTTATCTGTATCCTTATGATACAAGGTGGTCTGCAGAATACAATCAACATCAGTACCTGTCTTGTATATCTCTAAATCCAAAAAGTGGATTTTGTGAGTGCTCCATTTGATCTTAAATCTAATGATTGTATCAAGACCATTAAGACCATTAAACCATTGTAGGAGTGATTCTGGGGAGCCCCTCCAGATTAAAAACACATTGTCAATGAAGGGACGATAAAATCTGATGGTGCTCTGCTGGGAATCAAAAATATTATGGAGTTCATTTTTAATTATATAGAGATTTGCGCACAAGGAGGCCATGCTGGACCCCATCGCCGTGCCCAAAGTTTGCAAAAAGAATTCATTTTTAAATCTATTTTTTTTCTTCTCCAAGCAGAGCTCCATCAGATTCAGCAGGAATTTGATGGGTGATCAAAGTAGGGCTCACTATCGATCAATAACTCCTTGACCATATGGATGCCATGTTTACGACATCCATAGTGACAAGTAAATCAGTGTCACCATTGATGTCAAAGTCGCTCAGAAGACTAATTAGTTTAAAGGAATCTCTCAAATATAATTTTGTTGTGTGTACCACTGGTTGAAGAAAATAGTCAATGTACTCAGCCAGCGGCTGGAAGAGAGACCCCCTGGCAGAAACAATAGATCTGCCAGGGGGATTCTCCAGTGTTTTATGAATCTTGAGTAATAGATATAATATTGGACAAATAGGTTTATCACTGTTAAAAATGCATAAGTGTCATCATCAATGATATTAGCAGTATATGCAAGTCAAAAGAGATCATCAACCTGTTTCTTAAAACAAGTGCACCTGGCGGTTGATTTGATGGTTGTGCCACTTCCCTTGTACAATATATATATATATATATATATATATATATATATATATATATATATATATATATATATATATATATATATATATATATATATATATATATATATATATATATATATAATCCAAGACAAATAGATGCACTCACAGGTCTTTTGTTGAAAAAGTAAATACTCTTTAATGGGGAGGAAGTCCCCGAAAACGTTCCATTAAAGAGTATTTACTTTTTCAACAAAAGACCTGTGAGTGCATCTATTTGTCTTGGATTATCTATTGCATGCTTGCACCCAGGCAGATATCCTACAGGAGGGTAACACAGTACATTGGACGATAGTATATATATATATATATATATATATATATATATATATTGTGTAGAGATGTGTTTGTGTATTTATATGTGTATATATATATATATATATTTATTTTTTATATATATATATATATATATTTACAGACATACAGTCAAGGCCAAAAATATTGGCACCCCTGCATTTCTGTCAGATAATGTACCACTTCGCCCAGAAAATTATTACATATACAAATTTGTAGGGATTTTAATGTTTATTTATTTAGTTTGTATTGATATGACACAAAAAAAGTGGAGAAAAAAAAAGCCAATCTGTCACATTCCACGCAAAACTCCAAAAATGGACTGGACAAAATTATTGGCACCTTCAATTTAATATTATTATAATTATTATTATGATATTATCAAGTATTTGTAGAGCACCAACAGATTCAACAGTGCTAATATATTTGGTAGCACACCCTTGGAAAAAATAACTGAAATCAGTCGCTTCCTGTAACCATCAATGATTTTCTTACATCTCTCTACTGGAATTTTAGACCATTCTTCTTTTGCCAACTGCTCCAGGTCTCTCAGATTGGAAGGGTTCATTTCCCCAACTGCTGTTTTGAGATCTCTCCACAGGTGCTCTATGGGATTGAGATCTGGACTCATTGCTTGCCAGTTCAGTACTCTCCAGCAAACATTTCTGGGTGCTTGTTGATGTGTGCTTTCGGTCATTGTCCTGCTGTAAGACCCATGACCTCTGACGGAGACCCAAGTTTCTGAAACTGGGTCCCACATTGCACCACAGAATTATTTGGTAGTCTTCAGATTTCATAATGCCATGCACACAGTCAAGACATCCAATGCCTGAAGCAGCAAAGCAACCCCAAAACATCAGTGAACCTCCATCATGTTTGACTGTAGGGACTCTATTCTTTTCTTTAAAAGCATCATTTCTTTTTCTGAAAACAGTAAAATGATGGGATTTAGCTAAAAGCTGTAATTTTCTTTCATCTGTGTCTCGCCTGTCTCAGTTTCAGATAAAGAGACAGGCAGTAAAATACAATACCTACACAAACTATAGGTACGGTACGGATTAACCCAGAGATTAAGGTCGAGATAGGAATAACAACTAGCCTGAAGCTCTAGATGCCGTCTGGACTGTACAGTACTAGATCAATCTGGAGATATTGAGCAAGGAAAACTAGTACTGCAATAGGATACAATCCAGTAGTACAGGAAACAGTCACTAGTGTCAGACTTGAGCGTAGTCAAAGACAACCCAAGTCAGCAACAGTAAGGCAAACAATCCAGCGAGATACAATGGGTTAAAGCAAAGCGTAGTCAAAGTCCAGTTCCAGTCCAGTTCCAAGATCAAAGAAAACAGCAGATCCAATAAAGTACCAAGGGGCAAAGAAAAAGGCAGAGTCCAGAATCCAAATCTGTAACAATGATCAATCCAAAATAGCAGTAAACAGGACACCCTGAGTAGAAACTCAATAAACAGACAGTGATTGCTGGGAGAGCTGGCTTATATAGACAGAAAGTAATTGCCAATTACCTGCAGCTGCAGGCAGGTAGAGCCAAAGGACAGGAAAACAAAAAGCTAACTATGCAAAAGAAACTGACTGCAGTTCAGATTCAAGGATAGTACATAGCAAAAGACACAGCCCAGGAAGCTAAGGTCCCAGGTTCAATCCCAGGGTGTGACAGTCTGTCCACTGCACATTCTCCCAAATGGATTTTGGCTTCTTCAGGTAAGTTATGGCAAACTCCAATCTGGCTTTTTTATGTTTCTATGTCAGCAGTGGGGTCCTCCTGGGTCTTCTACCATAGCGTCCCTTTTCATTCAGATGAAGACGTATAGTGCAAGATGACACATTTGTACCCTGTGCCTGAAGGTCAGCTTGAATTTTTGTCTGGAAGTTGATTGAGGTTCTTTATCCACCATTCGAACAATTAGCAGCAGTGCCATGGGCTGTAAACTTCTTGACAATGTTGTGCACAGATGGACTTGTAAGATTGAGATTGTCCATGCTTTTCCACAATTTTAGTTCTCAAATCATCGGCAATTCTTTACTGTTCTTTCTCTTCTCCATGCTCTGTGTGGCACACAGAAACACACAACAGAAAGGTTAAGTCATTTTTTTACCATTTTAACTGGTTGGTGTGATTTCTATATTGCCAGCATCTGTAATTTGAAACAGGTGAGTTTAATTCCAAATTACTGGAGCATCACAAACTTGGAATGCAATTATTTCTTACAATTTTGAGAAAGTGCCAATAATTTTGTCCAGTCCATTTTTGGAGTTTTGTGTGGAATATGTTAGATTTTGCTTTTTTTTCTCCACTTTTTTTGTGTCATACCAATACAAACAAAAGAAATAAACACGAGAATGCTTAAACATTTGTAATTGCAACAAGTTTCTGGGCAAAGTGGTGCATTGTCTGAAAGACATGCAGGGGTGCCATTATTTTCGGACATGACTGTAAATACACATATGAACACATAAATACATATGTGTACATTCATTTGAGCCCTTTGCAGTCAAGTTGATGAAAACATGTAAAATCATATTTATATTATATTCATATGTAATATAGTGTTATACTGTGTATTTACTGTAAATAGTTCACATTCCAATGTTATGCACATAGTAGAATATGTTCTATGTATTTATAAATATATATATATATATATATATATATATATATATATATATATATATATATATATATATATATATATATATATATATATTGTACCAAACTACCATCAGATATATTTAGAAATATGTATTTATGAATATATATAATATATTCTTTTATGGGAAGAACATTGGAATTTGAAATATTCATATTGTCATGTCAGGTTAGCACACTTGAGAATATGCAATCGGGTTTATGTGCAAGTAGAGTGTTAGAGGGTTTTGTCCACTTTTTTGCTCCAAGTTAGCACATAAGTAAAGCCCAAAGCACTAACTTCAGGATTTCGGATATTGTAATCGCGTTAACTTCTTCTCCCTATAGACTTCAATGGAGCATGCTGATCAAAAAAGCCTAACACTTAAAACTTACGTGCTAACCCAACACGACTTAAGACCTACAGCGCTAAAGTCAAAGTTAATTATCAATATTTTACATTCCAATGTTCTTCAAATAGAAGAAAATGACATTTTTAAATATATATATATATATATATATATATATATATATATATATATATATATATAAAATAATTTTTGTAAAATATATATCTATACCTATGTATGTATATGTAGTATCAAGAAGTTGCAGTAGTCAATCTCGTAAAAGAAAGTCTTTATTTGCAATGCGTTAAAAACGGAATCCAAGAGGTACACAAAGCAGCATCAACAATCACAGTATCTGCTAACATGTTTCGGCCTTCAGGACGTAATCATAGCTGTAATACTTAGCACCTGTACCCTTTAAAAAGCAACAGAGCTGACCTTGATTGGTTTAAAAACGAAGATGTGATTAAAGATGCAAATTCCTTATTGGAGTATATCTAAGGTGCTATCACAATTCAAGTCCCTACAAAATGAGAGATGCACTATCTTTGAATAAATGAACAAATTAATCTATAGGGAGTATAATCACAATCACATTAATGTATAAAGCGAGTAACATATTTTTGTATAAAAATGTGTCAAACAGTGCATGTGTTAAAGATTCAGATGCCCCGGGAATTACTCAAACATAAATTAATTTGTAGTCATAATTCTTATTCCCACCAGAAAGTGTGCATAGAGAAATATCAGTATACAAAATATAAAGTATATTTATATAACACGAATCACACATATATATATACACTTAAACTTTGGCATATAAATAAATACTCAATAAACTCAATAAAAAGAGAGAATAGATGTCTTAGATGTCTTAAATGGCTAAGGGTCATATATACTTCTCTATATAGGGTATATATATTTTAGTCATATAAACTTAACCTAATGCTTAGCACAAAAAGGAGTATCTGTGTATATATACAATTCACAATATTCATATCCTATACATCTCTGCATACTTGCATTAGTTTGATGAACCATTTGTAAAGGTCTAGCCTTTACCTAAATAGAAGAATACATGAAGGGGCATAAGGGAAAATCTATGTCAATTTGATTACAATATAATATATCTCGCACACTGGCATGTTTATTGCATTTTATTTTATTTGATATCATTATACTCAGTTCAATCTAGTTCAATTCTGTCCAATCCAACTTAACGCAAATCAAATATGACCAGATTAGACCAAACCAAACCAAACCAAATGTACAACTGCTGAGGTAGAGGGAAAGGGACTGTTCATCACTGCCAATGGTTGATGAGGTCATATTCGGAATTCAATCCTTTTGGTACTCTTGTTTGCAATTTGAATATCCAATGCATTTCCCTCTTCCCCAGCAGACGATCCCTGTCTCCTCCTCTAGGGGGACAACATACTCGTTCAATGGCCTGCCATCTTAGGGTTAGAATACTTTTTTGATGTCGATTGGCGAAATGTTGTACAAGGGCTGTGGTAGCCATGTATATATGTATGTATGTATATGGATATATACTGGTATAGATATATACATATTTATATAGCAATATATATTTAAAAATACTAAGAACATTTTCTTCTAAGTGAAGAACATTGGAATGTAAAATATTTACATTAAATACATAGTAAATCACCTTTTAAAATATTAAATTTTAAATTTGATTAAAAGTTATTTTTCAAGTTTTTTAAGGTTTTTAAAAAGGGCTCCAAAGTGCATATATGTTTCTATGCAGTATATATATATATATATATATATATATATATATATATATATATATATATATAAATATATATATATATATATACAGTACATATAAACTGTGTGTGTATATATATATATATATATATATTTATAAAGACATAAATACACATGTATATACATATATGCACATAAATATACACCCATACATATATATATATATATATATATATATATATATATACATATATATATATATATATATATATATATATATATATATATATACACACTCACCGGCCACTTTATAAGGCACCTTGCTAGTACCGGGTTGGACCCCCTTTTGCCTTCAGAACTGACTTAATTCTTTGTGCCATAGATTCAATATTGGAAACATTCCTCAGACATGTTGGTACATATTGACATGATAGCATCACGCAGTTGCTGCCGATTTGTCGGCCGCACATCCATGATGCGAATCACCCATTCCATCACATCCAAAAAGGTGCTCAATTGGATTGAGAGCTGGTGACTGTGGAGGCCATTTGAGTACAGTAAACTCATTGTCATGTTCAAGAAACCAGTTTGAGATGATTTGAGTTTTGCGAAATGGTGCATTATCCTGCTGGAAGTTGCCATTAGAAGATGGGTACACTGTAGTCATAAAGGGATGGACATAGTCAGCAACAATACTCAGGTAGGACATGGCTTTTAATCGATGCTCAATTGGTACTAAGGGGCCCAAAGTGTGCCAAAAAATATCCCCCACACCATTACACCACCACCAGCCTGAACCGTTGATACAAGGCAGGATGGATCCATGATTACATGTTGTTTACGCCTAATTCTGACTCTACCATCTGAATGTCACAGCTAAAATTGAGACTCATCAGACCAGGCAACCTTTTTTCGATCTTCTATTGTCCAATTTGGTGAGCCTGTGCAAATTGTAGCCTCAGTTTCCTGTTCTTAGCTGACAGGAGTGGCACCCAGAGTGGTCTTCTGCTGCTGTAGCTCATCTGCTTCAAGGTTCGATGTGTTGGGCATTCAGAGATGGTATTCTGCATACCTTGGTTGTAATGAGTGGTTAGTTACTGTTGCCTTTCTCTCATCTCGAAGCAGTCTGCCCATTCTCCTATGACCTCTGACATCAACAAGGCATTTTCGTCCAAACAACTGCCGCTCACTGGATATTTTCACTTTTTTGGACCATTCTCTGTAAACCCTTGAGATGGTTGTCCCAGTAGATCAGCAGTTTTTTTAATACTCAGACCAGCCCGTCTGGCACCATCAACCATGCTATGTTCAAAGTCACTTAAATCCCCTTTGTTCCCCATTCTTATGCTTGGTTTGAACTTCAGCAAGTCGTCTTCACCATATCCAGATGCCTAAATGCATTGAGTTGCTGCCATGTGATTGTCTGATTAGCAATTTGTGTTACAAGCAATTGAACAGGTGTACCTAATAAAGTAGCCGTGAGTGTATATTTATACACACACATTATAGCCCTTTCCAGTCAAACACCTTGCCATATACCATATACCTTTTAACCCTTATAAAAATTGTAATATTTAAATAATTTATTTTTAGTCAGAAACTGTATACAAGAGGGTAACACTTTATTTTAATGAATTTTTTATGTGTTTGGTACACATTTTTTTAACACTTTCACTAATTTTGTTTGCACTCAAGTGCACTTGTTTTCTTTAAACTTGTAATATGCGCCAAGTTAGTGTGGCAGTGTGCAACTTGTAATCTAGCCCATAATTGATCAAACATGCCAAGTATACCCATTATGCCTATATACAAATGGGATTCAGGTTGTTTAACACTTATCATAAAGACAACTGTATCCAATTACTAAACACAGACACAGACTTCATTAAACCCTTTAGCACATGTATTATTTCAGTGATTGTCACATATTATCAGGAGTTCTGAGTGCTGTCATGAGAAAATGGAAATTAAATAATGTGTGAGTTAAAGGGAAGGACATGAAGCTCCAAATGTTTCTTATTCAGATAGAGAATGTAATTTTAAACAACTTTCCAATTTACTTCTATTATCAAATTTGCCTCATTCTCTTATTAGCCTTTGTTAATGAAGCAGCAATGCACTAATGGTAGCTTTCTAAATGCATTGGGTGAGCCTATAACATGAGGCAAATATGTAAAGCCACCCACCAGAAGCATATAAATCTACCTAGGTATCCTTTTCAACAAACTATTCCAACAAAAAAAAAAAAAATTAGATAATAGAAGTAAATTGATAAGTTGTTTCAAATCACAGGCTCTATTAATAAATAAATTGGATTTAATGTTTCTTTAACAATGTTGTCTGTGATTGTGATCACTTTGCTAAGAAAGAAAGAAATAACAAGAGGAAATTGAATTTTTAGGATATTTGAACTCAACAAAAATGAATTATTAAAAAAAATAATAATAATAAGTATGTGCTGATTTTGCCCATTAAACACAGTAAAATTATCTGATAAAGGCCAAGTTAAAAAATGTACAGAAATTTTGAAGTCGCTAAAGTACGTTTACTAGTCATGTTCCCAACAAAGATTGCGAGTACCGCAAGATATGTTTATATATTTGTGTTTGTTAAAAAGTGAAGTTATCCCCCTTCCCTCTACTTTATCACTAACTCATCCAATGATTTATATTTTGCTGAAAGTGTCAGCTGTTTTTCAACTATATATCAAAACTGACAGACCATTTACATTCGCTACAGTTGGAATTCTGAGAATTAAATGTCTCCAAAAAGTATATCATTTCAAAAAGCTGATTAAGCGCAATACAGCAAGACCTTCTCCCATTTAATAGGTAAAAATATTAGTGACATAATCTTATCAAAATAAATGGCATTGAAATATAGATGTTTTTTCAAAATATGTAAAATATGTAATTTACCATTTTATTAATGTGTGCTTAGCAAAAACATTGGACACGGGACTTATTTAGGGATCTTATAAAAATATGAACATAGACAATTGTATTATACTTAAAATGATGTCATAACATGAAAATCTTTCAATATCATTAGTAGTGCTCTTACACTACACAAACATATTTTTAGATTATAATATGCAGGCACTGTAATATTTACTACTGAATAAGTGTGATTGTGGAAGAGGTCTTTGTCCTGCTTATTTTCTTTCAATATTCTGTTGTAGCAGCACACAGCTTATTTTGCATTCAGTTCTTTAAACAGCTTATTAATGTGGTCTAGGGGGAGATTGTCAGAAATGGCAAAATGAATCAAGGGATTTTCCTTCAACATCCAAATGACATACAGCAGCAAGAGAATTAAACAGATGACTAACCAGTGCCCTTTTGTCTGCAGATGAAGATGGTATTGCCAATTTGTAAACCAGAGACTGACATTTGGGTGGATTAAACTATCCTGTTATTGTTCTGCTAGTTTCTAATCACTAGTGCTTTCTTAATCTCAAGTGCTTCAGTCAAGTGCCTTTTTAGAATCTTGTTTGCTAAAGCTTTCACAGAGATTTTCTATAAACATTTATCCACATTTATCCATGAAGAAGCTTTTCTCCAATGCTGACTGATGAGAATAGCTTGCTTCTAGATATTTAATTAAAACATTAAGCACAAAAAGCTTTAGCGTCAACATTCACAAGTACCTTACCATAGCTGAGCGTTGTTATAATTGAGTTTTCCTACAAATGCTTTTTATACCACTCAGAAAACTGCAGTAGTTTGAGGTTCACTTTGCCTCATGCTGTTTGTTGTGGCTTTGAGACTACACCTCATGCTGTCATTTTCCTGATTTTCTCAATCTGGTCATTAGCTTTAATTTCTAAGATTACAATTGGATGGTAACAAAGGGTTTTAATGAAGAGGAAAAAGAGGTTGCTTAACACAGCTGAATATTCTTATCATACCATATTTCAGTGTTCAAAATGCATAACTGTTCCACAGTTAATATTTTACATGTTGTTCTTAGTTATTTTGATTAACTGCAAATGCTTTTTGGCTCCATAGAACACACTTAGATGATTTCCTAGAGTTCATGCTGAGTGGGTGTCTAACAAGCTGAGATGCGCTGAAGGTTAAAACCATCATAAAGATATGTATAGGAAAATGAAATGTGCAGCAATTCATTCAAATAAAATACTTTGGAATAAATCAGTCAAGCAAAACAGCCTTGTCTCTATCAATTGTGGTTTTTTGCGGTGTAATCAAAATCAAGCCCCTAAAATATTTTTAGTGACAGCCAGCTAGTGATAGCTCGTGTGTGACAGCAACATCTATTACTTTTTAAGGCTGCTACTATACAATGATAGCAACAATATCCTATGACTAACCACAATGACCCAACCTTTATTAGTCTACCCTAGCCCCACGACATTACATCACCCTACAAGAGTATAAGGACTAATTTTGAAAAAGAATCTCTCCACCAAAATCCTAATTTGCTAAAATGATAACTAAAGATTATTTATTTTAAAAGTTAATAAACAGGAGAGAAATTCAAGATAGGCATAGAATAATGGTGCCTAAAAGAATCAGAAGTGACTCTGTTGTTAATGACAACAAAAGGCAGAAGAAATATATCACTGGGATTACAGTAGGAGATTTTGTTTGTTTTATCAATTTAGGAATTTAATCTCATTATGGTGATTTAGAGCTCAGAAGGGGGCAATTAAAAAGGTATCCCTTAGGTATTTCATGTTCCCATGGGTATTAGTGGGCTAGCTAATATATAGTGACCCCCTTAAATATAAAAGGATATTATAGTGCAGGAATAGGATGTTTAATAGGTCATGTGGGTTGAGGAATATTAACGTGATAGAGCAGGCTTTGTAAAGTTATTTGGGTTGGAGGCTGAGTTATTCCTTTAAGGGATAGAAAGGTCAGGTTGCATTTCAATTTTAAATAGAAGAAATTGTTGCAATATACGTCCTTAATCAAAAATGCTTCTAGTAAAATGTTTTACTGCTTTTAATGGAGTAAGGGACGTTTTTTAGGGGCAGGTAAGACCATTCAGTAGCCCGGGGTGCAATAGGGAGCAATTTTTTTTTTTAATTGTGTTAAAGTGGCAGTGCTTGCTTGCTTGATAAACTACTGGTAAAGCAAAGGTAAAAATACACAGATCACAAGCATAAACATTAAAATAAAAAATAAAATATATATATATATATATATACACAGAGAAAAGTGCACTCACAGGGACGAACAACTGGCTCAATACTATTGTTAGCCTGTTCTTTGGCTATTTACCACCTGGGTGCAGCTTTTTAGCCCAGTAATGCTTTTCACAGAGTAGAACTTTCCTGTAGTACATCAGTCTGATCCCACCTATTACGGTCAGTTCACCGCTGAAATACCAGGCAATTCCTCTCTGAACAAGGAACATAGAAACCCCAGATGATCATTTCGGCCTTCATTGGGCCTCGTCAGTGAGGTGTAGCCATATTCCTCTAAGCAAACTGAGCAAGGAGCCCACGTCTGGTTGCCCCTTTTTCCCATAGGGATACTAAATACATACAGAGAGAAGTGCACTCACAGGAACGAACAACTGGCTCAATACCATTGTTAGCCTGTTCTATAGGGATTTACCACCTGGGTGCAGCTTTTTACCCAAGTAATGGTTTTCACAGAGTAACCAACTGATATACTACAGGAAAGTTCTACTCTGTGAAAAGCATTACAGGGCTAAAATAAGTTGCACCCAGGTGGTAAATCACCATATAACAGGCGAACAATGGTATTGAGCTGGTTCTTCGTTCCTGTGAGTGCATTTCTCTCTGTGTGTATTTGGTCTCCCTATGGGAAAAGGAGCAAAAAGACATGGACTCCTTGCTCAGTGTGCTTAGAGGAATACTGCTACACCTCACTGACGAAGCCCAATGAATGCCGAAATGATCGTCTGGGGTTGCTGTGTTCCTAGTTTAGAGAGGAATTGCCTGGTATTTCGGTGCTGAACTGACTGTGATAGGCGGGATCAGACTGATATACTACAGGAAAGTTCTACTCTGTGAAAAGCATTAATGGGCTAAAAGAAGTTGCACCCAGGTGGTAAATCGCCATAGAACAGGCTAACAATTGTATTGAGCTGGTTGTTCGTTCCTGTGAGTGCACTTCTCTCTGTGTATATATTTGGAAGGAAGCTGTTATGTTAATTGGCTGTGTTGGATGTCAATCATACTAATGGAGCAACAAGATCACAAAGGGGGCATGTTAAAGGGACATTATACACTAATTTTTTATTTGCATAAATGTTTTGTAGATGATCTATTTATATAGCCCATAATGTTTTGTTTTTTTTTAAAAAATGTATAGTTTTGCTTATTTTTTAATAACATTGCTCTGATTTTCAGACTCCTAACCAAGCCCCAAAGTTTTATGTGAATACTGTCAGCTACCTTCTCCAGCTTGCTCCTGCTTGTGTAAATGGTCTTTTCATATGCAAAAGAAGGGGGAGGGGGGAGTGTCTTATTTCCCACTTGCAGTGGGCTTTCCAGCTACCTTTTCAACAGAGCTAAACTGAGAGCTTCTAAGTACGTTTTTAAACAGTTTATACTGGATTTTTATATCAGTATCTGTGCACCTTATTCTTTATAGTAGTGTCTATAACATGCAGTTATATGAAAATGAGTGTATACTGTCCCTTTAAGACCGGATAACTACTTAGAGCTAAAACTGAAAGTATAAAGCAGAGGAATCACCATGAGGAAAGCAGTCCCCTATCTCACTGATCAGTGTCACTATGCCTATGACAAATTATTCATGGTCTTTGCATAATGATATGTACATATTTTTGCTTTACTGAGCTAATTAAAAAATGTGCTTTATAAAAATTGGGTTTCCACATACTAAGGAACAGGTTTTCTGTTAAGTACTGTTGAATTAAAAAAATATATATTTTTGACATTATGCCTTTTTTTTATTTATTTACTTATTGTTTACAAATGCTTAATAGTAATAGTGTGCATGTGTTATTTACTCCATAATGACAATGGCAAGTTTTCACAAACTCACATGTGAGTGCTTGTGTCTGCTTTTACTGCCTGAGTGTGTGTGTGTGCGTATCTGTCCCTGCCTGTGTGTGTGTATCTGCCTATTATTGCCTGAGTGTGTGTGTATGCCTATCTATCCCTGCCTGTGTGTGTGTCTGCTATTACTGCCTGAGTGTGCATGTGTGTGTATGCCTATCTATCCCTGCCTGTGTGTGTGTCTGCTATTACTGCCTGAGTGTGCATGTGTGTGTATGCCTATCTATCCCTGCCTGTGTGTGTGTATCTGCCTATTACTTCCTGAGTGTGTGTGTGTATGCCTATCTAGCCCTGCCTGTGTGTGTGTCTGCTATTACTGCCTGAGTGTGTGTGTGTATACCTATCTATCCCTGCCTGTGTGTGTGTCTGTTATTACTGCCTGAGTGTATGTGTTTATGCCTATCTATCCCTGCCTGTGTTTGTGTATCTGCCTATTACTGCCTGAGTGTGTGTGTGTGCATGCCTATCTATCCCTGCCTGTGTGTGTGTGTCTGCTATTACTGCCTGAGTGTGCATGTGTGTGTGTATGCCTATCTATCCCTGCCTCTGTGTGTGTATCTGCCTATTACTGCCTGAGTGTGTGTGTGTATGCCTATCTAGCCCTGCCTGTGTGTGTGTCTGCTATTACTGCCTGTGTGTGTGTGTGTATACCTATCTATCCCTGCCTGTGTGTGTGTCTGTTATTACTGCCTGAGTGTGTGTGTGTATGCCTATCTATCCCTGCCTGTGTTTGTGTATCTGCCTATTACTGCCTGAGTGCATGCCTATCTAGCCCTGCCTGTGTCTGCTATTACTGCCTGAGTGTGTGTGGGTGTTTGTATGCTTATCTATCCCTGCCTGTGTGTGTGTGTGTGTATTTGCCTAGCTATTACTGCCTGTGTGTGCATGCATCTGCCTATATATCCCTACCTGTGTGTGCATGTATCTGCCTATTACTGCCTGTGTGTGCATGTATCTGCCTATTACTGCCTTTGTGTGTGTATGCCTATCTATCCCTGCCTGTGTGCATGTATCAGCCTATTACTGCCTGTGTGTGTATGCCTATCTATCCCTGCCTGTGTGTGCACGTATCAGCCTATTACTGCCTGTGTGTGTATATGCCTATCTATCCTTGCCTGTGTGGGCATGGATCTGCCTATTACTGCCTGTGTGTGGATGTATCTGCTTATTACTTCCTGTGTGTGAATGCCTATCTATCCCTGCCTGTGTGTGCATGTCTCTGTCTATTTCTATCTGTGTGTGCATGTCTCTGTCTATTGCTGCCTGTGAGTGCATGTATCTGCCTATTATTGTCTGTGTGTGCATGTCTCTGTCTATTACTGCATGTGTGTGAATATCTCTGTCTATTACTGCCTGTGTGTGCTTGTATCTGCCTATTATTGCCTGTGTGTGCATGTCTCTGTCTGTTACTGCCTGTGTGTGCATGTCTCTGTCTATTACTGCCTGTGTGTAAATGTCTCTGTCTATTACTGTCTGTGAGTGCATGTCTCTGTCTATTACTGCCTTTGTGTATAGTATATTTGAAAAATAAACAGCTATTACAGTTCTTTATCAAATTATTTATGTGCAAAAATCTCATACGGCTAGATTACGAGTCTTGCGTTAGGGTTAAAAAGCAGCGTTGAGAGGTCCCAACGCTGCTTTTTAACGCCTGCTGGCATTACGAGTCTGGCAGGTACAGGTGTACCGCTCACTTTTCTTCTGCAATTCGAGCTTACCGCAAATCCCCTTACATCAATTGCGTATCCTATCTTTTTAATGGGACTTGCCTAACGCCGGTATTACGAGTCTTGGAAGAAGTGAGCGGTAGACCCACTCCTGTCAAGACTCCTACCGCATTTAAAAGTCAGTAGTTAAGAGTTTTATGGACTAACGCCGTAACATAAAACTCTTAACTAAAGTGCTAAAAAGTACACTAACACCCATAAACTACCTATTAACCCCTAAACCGACCCCCCCCCCCCCCCACATCGGAAACACTTTTCTAAAAAATTTAACCCCTAATCTTCCGACCGGACATCGCCGCCATTTTAATAAATATATTAACCCCTAAACCGCCACACTCCCGCCTCGCAAACACTAGTTTAATTTTATTAACCACTAATCTGTCGTCAATAACATCGCCGACACCTATCTACATTTATTAACCCCTAATCTGCCACCCCCAACGTCGCTGCTACTATATTAAACGTATTAACCCCTAAACCTAAGTCTAAACCTAACCCTAACCCCGTAACTTAAATATAATTTAAAATAATCTAAATAAAATTACTACAATTAAATAAATGAATCCTATTTAAATCTAAATACTTACCTGTAAAATAAACCCTAAGCTAGCTACAATATAACTAATAGTTGCATTGTAGCTAGCTTAGGGTTTATATTTATTTTACAGGCAAGTTTGTATTTATTTTAATTAGGTAGAATAGTTATTAAATTTATTAAATAGTTATTAACTATTTAATAGCTACCTAGTTAAAATAAATACAAATTTACCTGTAAAATAAATCCTAACCTAAGTTACAATTACACTTAACACTACACTATCATTAAATAAATTACCTAAACTACCTACAATTAATTACCATTAAATTAAATAAACTAAAGTACGAAAAACAACAAACACTAAATTACAGAAAATAAAAAAATAATTACAATTTGTTTAAACTAATTACACCTACTCTAATCCCCCTAATACAATAAAAAAGCCCCCCAAAATAATAAAATTCCCTACCCTATACTAAATTACAAATAGCCCTTAAAAGGACCTTTTGCGGGGCATTCCCCCAAAGTAATCAGCTCTTTTACCTGAAAAAAAAAACAATACCCCCCAACATTACAACCCACCACCCACACACCCAACCCTACTCTAAAACCCACCCAATCCCCCCTTAAAAAAACCTAACACTACCCCCTTGAAGATCTCCCTACCTTGAGCCGTCTTCACCCAGCAGGGCACAAGTGGACCTCCAGAGGGGCAGAAGTCTTCATCCAATCTGGGCAGAAGAGGTCCTCCAAGCAGCAGAAGTCTTCATCCAGGCGGCATCTTCTATCTTCATCCATCTGGAGCGGAGCGGGTCCATCTTCAATCTAGCCGATGCGGAGCCATCCTCTTCAATCGAAGTTCAAGCAAAGAATGAAGGTTCCTTTAAATGACGTAATCCAAGATGGCATCCCTTGAATTCCGATTGGCTGATAGGATTCTATCAGCCAATCGGAATTAAGGTAGGAAAAATCCTATTGGCTGATCAAATCAGCCAATAGAATGCAAGCTCAATCCTATTAGCTGATTGGATCAGCCAATAGGATTTTTACTACCTTAATTCTGATTGGCTGATAGAATCCTATCAGCCAATCGGAATTCAAGGGACGCCATCTTGGATGACGTTATTTAAAGGAACCTTCATTCTTCGCTTGGACTTCGTTTGAAGAGGATGGCTCCGCATCGGCTGGATTGAAGATGGACCCGCTCCGCTCCGGATGGATGAAGATAGAAGATACCGTCTGGATGAAGACTTCTGCCGCTTGGAGGAACTCTTCTGCCCGGATTGGATGAAGACTTCTGCCCCTCTGGAGGTCCATTTGTGCCCGGCTGGGTGAAGACGCCTCAAGGTAGGGTGATCTTCAGGGGGTAGTGTTAGGTTTTTTAAGGGGGGATTGGGTGGGTTTTAGAGTAGGGTTGGGTGTGTGGGTGGTGGGTTGTAATGTTGGGGGGGTATTGTCTTTTTTTTCAGGTAAAAGAGCTGATTACTTTGGGGCAATGCCCGCAAAAGGCCATTTTAAGGGCTATTTGTAATTTAGTATAGGGTAGGAAATTTTATTATTTTGGGAGGCTTTTTTATTTTATTAGGGGGATTAGAGTAGGTGTAATTAGTTTAAATAAATTGTAATTATTTTTTTATTTTCTGTAATTCAGTGTTTGTTGTTTTTCGTACTTAAATACTTTCGTATTTAGTTTTAAATAGGATTAATTTATTTAATTGTAGTAATTTTATTTAGATTATTTTAAATTATATTTAAATTAGTGGGGGTTAGGTTTAGACTTAGGTTCAGGGGTTAATAACTTTAATATAGTAGCGGCGACATTGGAAGGGTCAGATTAGGGGTTAATAAATGTAGTTAGGTTGCGGCGACGTTGGGGGTGGCAGATTAGGGGTTAATAAATATAATGTAGGGTTCGGCGATATTGGGGGCAGCAGATTAGGGGTTCATAAGTATAATGTAGGTGGCGGCGGTGTCCGGAGCGGCAGATTAGGGGTTAATAATATAATGTAGGTGGCGACAATGTTGGGGGGGCAGATTAGGGGTTAATAAGTGTAAGATTAGGGGTGTTTAGACTCAGGGTTCATGTTAGGGTGTTAGGTGTAGACATAAAATTCCTTTCCCCATAGGAATCAATGGGGCTGTGTTAGAAGCTGGACGCTGCTTTTTTGCAGGTGTTAGGTTTATTTTCAGCCGACTTAGCCCCATTGTTTCCTACGGGGAAATCGTGCACGAGCATGTTTAGCCAGCTTACCACTACCGTATTGAGGTGAGATGTGGAGCTAAATTTTGCTCTACACTCACCTTTTTGCGGCTAATGCCGGGTTGAAAAATCCTGTATTACCAGCGTTGTTTTAAGGTAGCGTTAAAAAAAAGGCTCATTAGCAACGCACCCCTGTTACCGCAAAACTCGTAATCTAGCTGATAGACTTTAATAATGAATTCTGTAAAAAAAAAAAAAAAAATTACAACTTTTCTAAATAATTATAATAGACCCCTAAATATGTTACAAATTCACAGAGTGACATATTGCAATCCTTACCTGATTACTTTTTTGCAAACTTCAGCTTTAGAGTCTATTGGAAGTTTTGTAGATACATTTTGGATAAAATTTTAAAGGGATTGATATGCATTAAACAAATAAATATGCATAGCTATAAGAAAAGTATAAATATAATGGCAATTAGTAAAAGATATAAAGATACATTATATTTATTAACCCCTAATCTTCCGCCCCCAATGTCGCCACCACCTACCTACACTTATTAACCCCTAGTCTGCAGCCCCCAACGTCGCCGCCACTATAATAAACATATTAACCCCTAAACTCCCGCCTTGCAAACATTAGTTAAATATTATTAACCCCTAATCTGCCGTCCCTAACATCGACGCCACCTACCTACATTTATTAACCCCTAATCTGCCCCTGTCCCCTGAAAATTGACTTACCGGGAGAAGTCTTCATCCAAGCCGGGCCGAAGTCCTCAGCGAAGCCGGGAGATGTCTTCATCCAAGCTGGGCCAAAGTCCTCAACGAAGCCGGGAGAAGTCTTCATCCAAGCCAGGTGAAGTGGTCCTCCAGACGGGCAGAAGTCTTCATCCAGACGGCATCTTCCATCTTCATTCATCCGACGTGGAGCGGGTCCATCTTCAAGACATCTGGAGTGGAGCATACTCTTCAATCGACGTCTTCTTACTAAATGACGGTTCCTTTATGTCGCGTCATCCAAGATGGCGTCCCTTAGATTCTGATTGGCTGATAGAATTCTATCAGCCAATCGGAATTAAAGGGACAGTCTAGGCCAAAATAAACTTTCATGATTCAGATAGAGCATGTCATTTTAAACAATTTTCCAATTTACTTTTATCACCAATTTTGCTTTTTTCTCTTGGTATTCTTAGTTGAAAGCTTAACCTAGGAGGTTCATATGCTAATTTCTTAGACCTTGAAGGCCACCTCTTTTCAGAATGCATTTTAACAGTTTTTCACCACTAGAGGGTGTTAGTTCACATATTTCATATAGACAACACTGTGCTCGTGCATGTGAAGTTATCTGGGAGCAGGCACTGATTGGCTAAACTGCAAGTCTGTAAAAAGAACTGAAATGAAGGGGTAGTTTGCAGAGACTTAGATACAAGATAATCACAGAGGTTAAAAGTATATTATTATAACTGTGTTGGTTATGCAAAATTGGGGAACGGGTAATAAAGGGATTATCTACCTTTTTTAAACAACAAAAATTCTGGTGTAGACTATCCCTTTAAGGTAGAAAAAATCCTATTGGCTGATTGGATCAGCCAATAGGATTTAACTTCAATCCATATTGGATGACGTCACTTAAAGGAACCGTCATTTAGTAAGAAGACGTTGATTGAAGAGGATGCTCCGCTCTGGATGTCTTGAAGATGGACCCGCTCTGCGTTGGATGGATGAAGATAGAAGATGCCGTCTGGATGAAGACTTCTGTCCGTCTGGAGGACCATTTCGCCCGGTTAGGATGAAGACTTTTCCCGGCTTCGTTGAGGACTTCGGCCCTGCTTGGATGACGACTTCTCCCCGGTAAGTCGATCTTCAGGGGGTTAGTGTTAGGTTTTTTTAAGGGTGTATTGGGTGGGTTTTATTTTTAGGTTAGGGACTTTGGGCTTGCAAAATAGCTAACGGCCCTTTTAAGGGCAATGCCCATCCAAATGCCCTTTTCAAGGCAATGGGGAGCTTAGGTATTTTTAGTTAGTATTTTATTTGGGGGGTTGGTTGTGTGGGTGGTGGGTTTTACTGTTGGGGGGTTATTTTTTTTTCAGGTAAAAGAGCTGATTACTTTGGGGCAATGCCCCGCAAAAGGCCCTTTTAAGGGCTATTGGTAGTTAAGTTTAGGCTAGGGTTTTTTTTATTTTGGGGGGCTTTTTTATTTTGATAGGGCTATTAGATTAGGTGTAATTAGTTTAAATATCTTGTAATTTGTTTATTATTTTCTGTAATTTAGTGGGGGTTTTTTGTACTTTAGCTTATTGAATTGAATTGATTTAATTGTATTTAATTTAGTTAATTTATTTAATTATAGTGTAGTGTTAGGTGTTATTGTAACTTAGGTTAGGTTAGGTTTTATTTTACAGGTACTTTTGTATTTCTTTTAGCTAGGTAGTTATTAAATAGTTAATAACTATTTAATAACTATTGTACCTAGTTAAAATAAATGCAAAATTGCCTGTAAAATAAAAATAAAACCTAAGCTTGATACAATGTAACTATTAGTTATATTGTAGCTAGCTTAGGGTTTTTTTTATAGGTAAGTATTTAGTTTTAAATAGGAAAAATGTAGTTAATTATAGGAATTTTATTTAGACTTATTTAAAGTATATTTAAGTTAAGGGGTGTTAGGGTTAGACTTAGATTTAGGGGTTAATACATTAAGTATAGTGGCAGCGACATTGGGGGCGGCAAATTAGGGGTTAATAAATGTAGGTAGGTGGCATCGATGTTAGGGACGGCAGATTAGGGGTTAATAATATTTAACTAATGTGCATCCACTTTCATGTGTATTTTTTTATCTGCATGTTATTATAAGGGGTTGTTTTGGATCTTGTCCCCTAATTCTGATCTTGCTTAGTCGCTCAAAGTAGAAAAATGCAGGCATTTGTATAAGGGATTTTCGCCAAAGTCACCTCACTTTCACAGATTACACAATTAATGTTTTCTTTTCTTTTTTAGGCTATTAATATGTAAAGGTTATATATTTTGGTTTTTTTTTCTTGTGTTAGCCTCCTTTGAATGGTATTATATACACCATATTCACGTTAGAGCACTATTGTTAGTATACACTTATAGGAGTAAGTAGGTAAGGGAGAGAGTAGGAACGAAAGGAAAGGAAAGAGAGGGAGAGGGAAGAAAGAAAGGGGTAGAGAAGGGAAGGGAAAGAAAGGGAAAGAAGAGAGGAAAGAGAGAAGGGAAGGGAAGGGAAAAAAAAGAAAAAAAAAAAAAACAGAGTTAAACATATTTTGCTGTGGTTGTACCTCACGTATTGTGGTTTCACTATTTCTCCCCCATAACGGGGGCCAATTTTTTATTCACTCTGCATAGTATTTATCTATGTTATTATTTTGTCTTTTTCACTATTCATGGAAAAATTTATAACGCACGTTAATAATATTTCACCCAAAATGCCTGCTAAACCCAGGGATAAAAAAAATACCAAAGGTGGCGACACGAGTATAGACATATCCTCAGAAGGTGTAGCTACAGTAATTGATACCCAGGTGCTGATCACCCAACTAACAGCAATTTTCTCTCCCCAGTTTGAGGGTATTAAAAGAGACCTGGGAGGTATTTCTACGGAATTAACTATACTTTCAACTGAAGTCAAACAGTTTTCACAGAGAATTGGGGAGGCAGAAAATAGAATTTCTACAGTAGAAGATAAGCTGACAGCCCAAGAGGCTACTATTCAGGCCCAGGAAGTTAAACTTAATAGTATGCAGTCGCGCCTGGAGGATCTTGAAGATCGCTCCAGGCGCAACAACATTAGGGTTATAGGTTTAACTGAAACACTAGAATTTGAGGACTTGGTTAAATTTACTTCCTCCACCCTCCCCCTTGCTATCGGGTTTCCATCTCAGCTTCTCCCCCTAGCAATCGAGAGAGCCCACAGAGTGGGTCCCAGAAGGGATTCAGCTGGTTCTCTGGGTAAACCTAGGATGTGTATTTTTAAGTTGTTGAAATTTCAGGATAAGCTTGAGATCCTGAAGTTGGCAAAGAAAGCTGGTTCACTAGAATTTGGGAACAGCAAGATCTTGCTGTTCCAGGACTTCTCGGCGGAAACTTCTGCTCGCAGAAGACTTATGGCACCGTATTGTTCACAGCTGATCTCTAAGGGGATTAAAGCTAGTCTATTCTACCCTGCTAAAATTATAGGGGAAAACAAGGGAGCCAAATTTATTTTTAACGAAGTCCTGGAGGTGAAAGATTTTCTGAGAACCTTAGAGTCCTAAATTTAAGTTCATTGTTAAGTCAGAGTTTCGCTTTTCCTTTTTTTTTGTGAGAGTTTAGGTCCTGGTTTATTTTGTGATTTTATCGGTTTGGTTTAGTTTGTGATTTTCATCTGCTGTTTTTATTTCTGCATTGTGTATCATGAATATTTTGATAATGTATGAGAAATATGCATATGTTAAAATGTGTCGTGTAAAAATGGCTGAAATCCCATTGGGTTTCTTTTTTTGTTCTTTTCTTTTTTTTTTTTTTTTTTTTTTTCTCTCTTCTTCCCTTTTTCTCTTCTTCTCACCTCCTCTCCCCCGTCCCTCCCCCTCCCCTCGGATGTTACTGCCAGTTGCGTATCCCTTTCAGGGTTTAGGCATGGTAATGAGAAGGGAGAATAACAGCAATGGGCTGTAGAATTCTTTCGTGGAATGTGGGGGGGATATCCTCTCCCGCTAAGCGCAAATTGATTATTAAAACATTAGCTGTAGAAAAGCCAGATGTGGTTTTTCTGCAAGAGACTCATTTAGATGCAATAGAAGCGGCGAAGCTTAAAATGAGATGGGTCGGCGAGGTTTTGGCCTCATCTTCTCCATCCAAAAAGCGAGGAGTTGCGGTTCTTTTTCATAAAGATTTGGATTATCAAGTTACGAAAGTCGAGTTTGATTCTTCTGCCCGGTTTATGTTGTTACAGGTAGTGATAAAATCGGTTAAATATGTATTTTGTAATATTTATGTCCCCAATAAATTCTCAGTAAAATTTTGGGACCGGATCCAAAACATAATCTATCCCTTTATAAAGGAGAACTTAATTATCTGTGGAGACTTTAATGCCACCCTGAGTCCAGAGCTAGATCGTTTTTCAAGAAAGAACGACGCTAAATATAAGTATCACGCCAACTACTTTAAAAAATTTTGTATTAAATTGACATTGACTGATATTTGGCGGTTGCAAAATCCTTTGATCAGAGCTTACACATGCGAATCTAAGTCATTCAGGACATTCTCGCGGATAGATTTTTTTCTAATCGCGGAAGCACTGACAGTTTTTCAGCTTAAAACGGGAATTGGGGATTTTTTGGTATCAGACCATGCTATAATCTCTTTATCTATTCTTGATACTTATGACGCTCGTTCACATACACGGGTTTTTGGGTTCCCTCGTTTCTTATATGCCAACCCTAGTTTTTCTTCATGGATTAAGTCTATCTGGCATGAGTATGTTTTGTTTAACGCGAACTTTAGTCACAAGGCAGAGGTTTATTGGGAGGCGGCTAAGGCGGTGATTCGAGGTAAAATAATAGCCTACTTGAGTTTGCGTGCAAAAAAAATTAAGGAACAAGGGAGTTCCCTTGTTGCAAGATCCAGAGCCGCCTACAGGGACTTTCAGTCAGATCCCTCCCCATTAAACTGGGCAGTGTATCTTGAGGCCAGGAAGGAGAGGGAGATCTATATAAAGCAGAAATCGCTGGAGGAAGATGCAAGAGTGAATCTCAAATATAGGAGCTTTCATGGGTGTTCGGCGAAACATCTGTCCCGCTTGACTAAGATCAGAAAAAAAAGAAATTTTATCGCTGTTATAAAAAATGGCTAAGACAGGTTTTTTAAGCCGGCAGAGATCTCCCAGGAATTTTTTAAGTATTATCAAGAACTATATTCGGCGGTTGCAGCCGACCACATTAACCAAAAGTCCTTTTGGTCGACCATAAGTATTCCTAAGATTCAAGCAGAAGAGTTGGCTGTGCTGAATCAGCCGATATCGCGTGAGGAGATTGGTACAGCTATTGATAATCTTAAGCTTAAGGCTGCTGGCCCTGTTTTATAAATTGCTCAAGGAAGAAGTGCTGCCCTCATTAGAGGCTATATTCAATAATTATTATCTTTCTGAAAATGGGATCTCGGAAAATTTTGCTGCAGCCAATATTTCACTCATTGCGAAAAAAAACAAAAATCCAGAGAACATGGCCTCATATAGGCCAATATCAGTGCTCAATACTGATTACAAGCTTCTGGCTGGTATTATTGCTTGTAGATTGAATCTCTGCCTACAGAATCTGATCCATCAGGATCAGACCGGATTTATGACCGCCAGAAACTCGTCGCGGAATATTCGAAGGGTTATTACGTTTTTGGACTACATGTCGAATTTGGAACCAGATCCTTGTAATGTCGGAATTCGTGATTCTGCAGTCTTAACCCTAGACGCAGTCAAGGCTTTTGACTCTATTGTCTGGGAGCATTTATTTTCCTCATTGCAGAAATTTGGCTTCTCTGGCAATTTTATTCTCTTTATTCATAAAATTTATTGTAAACCAATTTCGTTTCTCCTGGTGAATGGGATTCGCTCTCAGGGGATTGTTCTACATCGAGGAACTAGGCAGGGGTGTCCATTATCTCCCCTTTTGTTTAATGTGGCTCTAGAACCCCTAGCGGTCAGATTTCGCGATGTATTGACAGGAATTTCATTGGGATCTCATCGTTTAAAAACCCTTCTTTATGCTGACGATATGCTGATTTTTGTAGATAAGCCCTTTCAATCGATTCCAATCATTCTCCAAATCCTCTCTCAGTTTAGCTCTTTTTCAGGCTACTTGGTGAATTTAGAAAAGAGTGAACTCATGTATATGGGCAATAACTCGTCTGGTTTGGAAAATTTTCCTTTTAAGGTTGTCAATACAATTAGTTATTTGGGACTCGAGTTACATAAGAACCCGAAAGTATGGTATGTTTCGAATTTCGTTCCCCTCCTGAAAAAAATTAAAATAGATCTGCAGTTATGGGCTTCATTTCCGCTGTCAATTTCAGCAAAGGTAAACCTAATAAAAACGATTGTTTTTCCTCGTCTTCTTTATGTGCTACAGAATCTTCCTCTCTTTATTTCCAGTTCAGATATTAGGAAGCTATACAGTGATTTTTCTAAATTTATCTGGAAAGATAAGAGACCAAGGATTGCACTAGCTAAACTTATGCAAAGGACAGACCGTGCTGGGTTGGCGCTGCCTGATGTCAGGTTTTACAATACGGCTGCTCTGATGAAATTTGCCGTGGATTGGGTGGCGGAAACTAATAGGTTAGCAGTTAGTCAAGAGGAAGCCTTTTACATTCGGCCTTTCGCACTTGGTGCGCTGTTACATTGTAATATAAAACAGCTACCATCTAATATCAGTAAATTGATATCCTTTAAAAATGTTGTGATTGCGTGGCGGAAGTTTTGTACTTGCCTAGGTGTAGATCCCTCAGTGTCAGAATATCTACCTATTCAGGGAAACCCTAATTTTATCCCGGGTATATATCAGAAGGTGTTCAAATCCTGGGGGGACAAGGGGCTGTTGTTTGTCAAGCAATTATTGGGTGCCGATAATCTGGTGCAGACTGCGGAGTCTCTGTTTCAAACTTATGATCTCCCCAGGTCTGATCTATTCGCGTATTTCCAGATTCGCCATTTTATGTATGAGCAAAATTGGGAGAATAGTATGTTAGCGGAATGGTCTGTCATCAGAATGTTAATTAAGAAATTCAGTATGGGAAGTTCCTCTATCTCCTTAATATATGATATTATGCTTTCTAAACAAACTGATAAGCATCTGCACAGCATAAGTACTTGGTTGTTCCCGGCTATTAACGATATCACTGTGGAGAAGATCATTCAGAGTTGTAATATGGTCCATAAGTGCAGGGTTTTGGTGTCCTGGAAGGAATCGCATTGGAAGCTCCTGAATAATTTTTATCTGCACCTGCTTAAATTACAAAAATTTTCCGATTCTGGATTAAATAATTGTCCCAGGTGCTCAAACTCTAGGGCCGATCTATTCCATATGTTTTGGTTCTGTCCCAAAATCAACCAGTTATGGCATAAAGTGCTTCATTGGTTTAATTTGTTATTCGGGGCAAATTTTGTGCTTACACTGCAAGATGTGGTTCTACTTATAACAGAAGTACATAGAAACTCGGCTATGACCTACACGTTGAATACGATTATTCTAGCAGTACGTCATCTTGTTTTGTTAAATTGGAAAGCTAAGAGAGCACCGAGCCTAGAGAGGTCTTGTAAAGAAATCCAAGGCCAAATTGTTTTTGAGTCATATCATCTCTCGGAAGCTTCTGAGAAGAGAACTAAGGAGTTTTTACAGGGATGGTTACCAATCATTTTGTCATATCCCCTCCAGATTCAAAAGCAGATTCTTGCCCCGGTCCGAACTACGGTCTGCTTTGCTGAATTAGTTGTATCAGGGGTATTCCTGGTATCCTGGGTAAACACGGTTGTATAATTTGGTGTCTGTCGGTAGTTCTGTTTTGGACGCATTGGCAGCGGTAAGGTATTACGTTGTTGAGGGGGTGGGGAGGGAGGGCGGGAGAGTTAGGGGGGCTCTTTTCTTTTTTTTTTTTTTTTTTTTTTTTTTACTATATCTAATCAATCACATGGAAATTTATAATGTAAAGGGCTGTTTTTGTTAGTATTGATATAGATCGAATATATGTCTGATACATCTTTGTTATGTCAATTTGGTCTAAAGAATCATATTATTTGTAGGCAGGTAGCCGTTTAGAATTATCTAGGCTGGATGAAGATTGGAATTAGTGTCTGTTAATTTCCATCATGTTAATCTATTATTTGTTTTGATGTATACAGAGTTACTAGATATGTAGCGACGTGGAGCTGTGTCTCCAGACAAGATTTATGAAATGTCGTTGTTTTTTGTGTTTTTTTCTATTCTTTTCATCTTCTGTATGATTTATCCTTTATGCACTAAATAACGAATAAACAAAAAAATGATTTAAAAAAAAAAAAAAAATAGTTAATAACTATTTAATAACTATTGTACCTAGTTAAAATAAATACAAAATTGCCTGTAAAATAAAAATAAAACCTAAGCTTGATACAATGTAACTATTAGTTATATTGTAGCTAGCTTAGGTTTTTTTTTATAGGTAAGTATTTAGTTTTAAATAGGAAAAATGTAGTTAATGATAGGAATTTTATTTAGACTTATTTAAATTATATTTAAGTTAAGGGGTGTTAGGGTTAGACTTAGATTTAGGGGTTAATACATTTAGTATAGTGGCGGCGACATTGGGGGCGGCAAATTAGGGGTTAATAAATGTAGGTAGGTGGCATCGATGTTAGGGACGGCAGATTAGGGGTTAATAATATTTAACTAATGTTTGCGAGGTGGGAGTGTGGCGGTTTAGGGGTTAATATGTTTATTATAGTGGCAGCAGATTAGGGGTTAATAAATATAATGTAGTTGTCAGCGATGTTGAGGGCAGCAGATTAGGGGTTCATAAATATAATGTAGGTGGTGGTGGTGTCCGGAGCAGCAGATTCGGGGTTAATAAAAATAATGTAGGTGTAGGCGATGTCGGGGGCGGCAGACAATGGGTTAATAAGTGTAAGATTAGGGGTGTTTAGACTCAGGGTTCATGTTAGGGTGTTAGGTGTAAACATAAATGTTGTTTCCCCATAGGAATCAATGGGGCTACGTTAAGGAGCTTTACGCTGCTTTTTTGCAGGTGTTAGACTTTTTTTCAGCTGGCTCTCCCCGTTGATTCCTATGGGAAAATTGTGCACGAGCACGTACGACCAGCTCACTGCTGACTTAAGCAGCGCTGGTATTGGAGTGCGGTAATGAGCAAAATTTTGCTCAACGCTCACTTCTTGCCTTTTAACGATGGGTTTATAAAAACCTGTAATACCAGCGCTGCAGGTAAGTGAGCGGTGAGGGAAAACTGCAGCTTCTAACGCAAAACTCGTAATCTAGGTGATTGTATTTAAAGGGATAGGAAAGTCAAAATTAAACTTTCATAATTCAGGATACACCAAAAAAATTTAAGACAATTATATTATTCTTGTTCTCTTGGTATCCATTGTTGAAAAGCATCGGTACATATCCTTAGCAGCAGCAATGCACTACTAGAAGCTAACTGGTGGTTGTCCGCAACACACATTTGTCTCTTGTCATTTGCTATCCAGATGTGTTCAGCTAGGTCCCAGTAGTGCACTGCTGCTTTGAAGCTGATCTCTAAATGACAGAGTGACATGCAAGGTCTAGGAGGGGGGCTTTAGAATCTGTGAGGGGGGCACATTTTGGAATTTTGCCCTGGGAGCCAGATTATCTAGAAATTACCCTGTGGAGTACATACACATTCTGTGAGGCCCAGTGCACCAGCATTAAACACCACACCATCTCAGAGAGTCAGCAGTGGCATGTATGAGACAAAATAAAGTCTTTACTGCAATACTAACCACCACCAGCTCTCTCAAAAGGCATGGTGTATGAAACCTGAGTAACACGTAGCATTTGTGCGTATGCTGCTGAAATAGTAATAACTTGAAAGTTTTTTTTTCTAATAGAGGTATAGTATATTGCAAAAATGCTTTGAAAATTAAATGTACTTATGCACATTTCAGTTGTTTTATCCCTTCAATAATGGATTAAAAAAACATCCAATGTCTTTGTGGTGTCTCTTAGGCTTTTTAAGGGGATATATAAAAAGCACACATTTTGGATTACATCCCTAAACTGCATCTCTTGCAGACTTTGGGCTAGATTATGAGTATAGTGCTATTTATCACTCCTGCTCACATGCTAACGGCACTAGAAGCAAGCTTTTTGCATGTGTCGGGTAGTGTGCGTATTACAAGTTCGAAGTAAAATGTTTTCGCTGGTGTGCTAAACCAATGTGCGCAAAAAGCCAATCTTTAAATATCACACCTGTGTTAAAGTGCCATAAAACATATATCCTAAAAGGGCTAATTAAGTAAAAATAGCTTGCATAAACAAATTGTTTAAAAATTGCTGCCAAGTAATTTAAAATCATTTAAAAAAAATAAGTTAAATTAGTTACATAGCTATGCTGTCTGGAGAAGTCTGATCCACCTCCCCTTATAAGTGTTTAGTGTCAGAAATACAGGCATTGTATTTCAACTGAGTTCAAAGCAGCTTATTTTCTTCTAGGCATGCTCCAGCAGATAATGAGTGTTAAAGTCTTGTATTCTACCAAACCAAAGGTGGAGATAGATACAGCCATATAAGGAATTGTGTGGGGGGAGTTAGAGCTGTACAATTCAGAAACGTAAAAGAAAGGGCTAATGGTGAGGCACTGTAGTATAAATTTGCAGGTAAAGTAATTAAATTACATTTTATAATATTTTGTCTCTATCTCAAACCTCAAAATGCCTATAAATACACCTCCCGCCTGTGAGGTATAAAAAAGGTGTAAAACACATACAAAAGAAGAACTGGAAAAAATAATGTGCTTTATACAAAGAAATCAAAACCACAAAAAATAGAGTGGGTCTCATGGACTCTTGCCACTATGAAAGAAATGAATTTATCAGGTAAGTTCTTACATAAATTATGTTTTCTTTCATGTAAGTGGCAAGAGTCCATGAGCTAGTGACGTATAGGATATAATACCCAAGATGTGGAAGTCCACGAGTCACTAGAGAGGGAGGGATAAAATAAAAACAGCTAAATCCGCTGAGAAATTAAATACAAAAAAATATTTACGTTTTCATAAAAATGTCAGAAAAACTCGATAGAAAAGACATTAGAATCAAACTGAGACAACTGCCTGAAGAACCTTTCTACAAAAGGCTGCTTCCGAAGAAGCAAACACATCAAAATGGTAAAATTTAGTAAAAGTATGCAAAGAAGACCAAGTTGCTACTTTGTAAATTTGATCAACTGAAGCTTCATTCTTAAAAGCCCAAGAAGTGGCAACTGATCTAGTAGAATAATCTGTAGTTCTCTGAGGCGGAGACTGCTCCGCCTCTAAATAAGCTTTGTGAATCAAAAGTTTCAACCAAGATGCCAAATAAATGGCAGAGGCTTTCTAAACTTTCCTAGAGCCAGAAAAAATACCAAATAGACTAGAAGTCTTTCTGAAAACCTTAGTAGTCTCAACATAATATTTCAAAGCTCTTACTGCATCCAAAGAATGTAAAGACCTTTCAAGAGTATTCTTATGCTTAGGACATAAATAAGGAAAACAATTTCCCTACTGATGTTGTTAGAACTCACAACTTTAGACAAAAATGTAAATGAAGTCTGCAAACAGCTTTATCTTGATGGAAAATCGGATAAGGAGACTCACAAGAGAGAGCAGAAACTCAGAAACTCTTCTAGCAGAAGAGATAGCCAAAATAAATAACACTTTCCAAGAAAGTAATTTAATATCCAAAGAATGCATAGGCTCAAAAGGAGGAGCCAGCAAAACTTTCAAAACCAAATTGAGACTCCAAGGAGAAGAAATAGATTTAATAACAGGTTTAATACGAATCAAAGCCTGAACAAAACAGTGAATATCAGGAAGTTTAGCAATCTTTCCATGAAATAAGACAGAAAGAGCAGAAATTTGTCCTTTCAAAGTATTTGCAGACAAGCCATTATCCAAACCATCCTGAAGAAACTGTAAAATCCTAGGGATTCTGAAAGAATGCCAAGAATAATTATGAGAGGAACACCAAAAAAAATAGGTTTTCCAAACCGATGATACATTTTCCTGGAAACAGACTTACGAGCCTGTATCATAGTGCTAATCACTGAGTCAGGAAAACCTCTATGACTAAGCACTAAGCATTCCATTTCCATGCCATCAAATTTAGAGATTTGAGATCCTGATGGAAAAATGGCCCTTGAGACCGAAGGTCTGGCCTTAAAGGAAGTGGCCAAGGTTGGCAACTGGACAAGGTCTGCATACCAAAACCTGAGAGGCCAAGCTGGAGCTATCAGAAACACATAAGATTGTTCCATTATGATCTTGGAGATCACCTTTGGAAGAAGAACCAGAGGCGGAAAAATGTAAGCAGGTTGGTAAAACCAAGGAACTGCTAGAGCATCTACCATCTCCGCCTGAGGATCCTTGGACCTGGAAATATATCTTGGAAGCTTCTTGTTTAGATGCAGGGCCATCAGATCTATTTCTGGGGGACCCCACATCTGTACCAATTGAAAAAACACATACATCGGGATGGAGAGACCACTCTCCCAGGTGTAAAGTCTGACAACTGAGATAATTCGCTTTCCAATTGTCAACTCTTGGGATATGAATTGCAGAAATTTTGCAAGAGTTGGATTCCACCCAAGAAAGTATCAGAGATACTTTGTTCATTGCTGAAGGACTGCGAGTTCCCCCTTGATGATTGACATATGCCACTGTAGTGATATTGTCTGTCTGGAATTGAATATAAAGTTCTCTCTTCAATAGAGGCCAAGCCTGAAGAGTTCTGATAATAGCACTGAGTTCTAAAATATTGATTGGTAACCTCGTCTCTTGAGGTTCCCAAACCCCTTGTGCTGTCAGAGACCCCCAGACAGCTCCCCAACCTGTAAGACTTGCATCTGTTGTGATCACAGTCCAGGAAGGACAAACTAATGAGGCCCCTTGAACAAAAAGGTGATGGCTTAACCACCAAGACAGAGATTGTCGAATGTTGGGACTTAAGTATATCAACTGTGATATCTGAATATAATCCCTGTGCCATTGGTGCAACATGCAAAGCTGAAGAGGTCTCATATGAAAACGAGCAAAGGGTATCGCATCTGATGCTGCAATCATGAGACCTAAAACTTCCATGCACATAGCCACTGAAGGGAATGACAGAGACTGAAGGTTTAGACAAGCTAACACTAACTTCATGCGTCTCTTTTCTGTCAAAGAAAGAGTCATGGACACTGAATCTATCTGGAAACATAAAAAGGCGACCTTTGTCTGAGGAATCAAGAAAGACTTTTGTAAATTGATCCTCCAACCATGTCTTTGAAGAAACAACACAAGCTGTTTCATGTGAGATTCTGCTAAATGAAAAGATTGAGCTAGTACCAAGATATCATCCAAATAAGGAAACACCACAATACCCTGCTCTCTGATTACAGATAGAGGGGCACCAATAACCTTTGAAAAGATTTGCAGAGCTGTCACTAGACCAAATGGAAGAGCAACAAATTGGTAATGCTTGTCTAGAAAAGAGAATCTCAGAAACCAATAGTGGTCTGGGTGAATCAGAATATGAAGATAAGCATCCTGGAAGTCTATTGTGGACATGAAATACACTTGCTGAACAAAAGGCAGAATAGTCCTTATAGTCACCATTTTGAAAGTTGGGACTCTTACAAAACAATTTAAAGTTTTAAGATCCAGAATTGGTCTGAATGAATCCTCCTTCTTTGGGACAATGAGCAGATTTGAATAAAAACCCAAACCCTGTTCCTGTAGAGGAAATGGAACAATCACCCCTGACAGTTCTGTCTGATACACATTTCAGAAAAGCCTGAATCTTTACAGGGTTTGCTGGAACATGGAAAAGAAAGACTCTTCCCATGGGAAGTCTTATTCTGAAACCTATTAGATACCCCTGAGAATCCTAAATCCACTAATTATGGACAGAATCTGCCCAAATGTCTTGAAATAATTTTAGTCTGCCCCCACCAGTTAAACTGGATTGGGGACCACACCTTCGTGCAGTCTTAGAGGCTGTATTTGGTTTCTTATAAGGCTTGGACTTATTCCAATTTGTGGATGGTCTCCAATTGGGACCAGAGGCCTTAGGGGAAGGAGTGTTTTTTTGTTCCTTAGACTGACAAAAGGAACACAAATGATTGAGAGCTTTAAATTTACCCTTAGATTTCTTATCTTGAGGCAGAAAAACTCCCTTACCCCCTGTAATAATAGAATCCAATTGAGAACCAAATAAATTATTACCTTGAAAGGAGAAAGATAGTAATCTAGATTTAAACACCATATCCGCATTCCATGATTTAAGCCATAAAGCTCTTCTAGATAGAACAGCTAAAGACATACATTTAATATCAATCTTAATAATATGAAATATAGCATCACAAAAAAATGATTATCATTTTGAGATAGAAGAACAATGCTAGTTAAATCAGGATCAGATAACTGCTGTGTGTTAGGGTTTGCGCTAGCTAAAGCTTAAAAGAGTGTAAATTAAATTATTTCTTATAGAAATTATATCTGAGGATTCAATGTTTAACACAATAATACTATGAAAGTGCAATTAATAAAAAGTTTAATACAATTCAATCATACAAAATAAAAATGGATGCCGGCATCAGTAATATAAAAAAACAATTGAATGCAATTTTATACAAATGTATCGAAATGTTTAAAAATCATTCCTAAGAGACAGATTGACAAAGGTTATATTTGGAGGAGAGAATAGTGATAATCACCTTATATTTAGGTAATAAGTACTGGTATGGATTTACCTTAATACACTGATAACTCGTGTGTATTCGCTGTTGTAATGGACCGGGACTCTCAGTATTTCTGTTGGTTAGGGTCTCTTATTTTAGAGGCAGTTTCTGTTTATCGGTAGTTCTTTTATAATAAAAATAGATCAATGTTCCGCCCGTAACTTTCAGTGCGGTTAGGTGTCTGTGTCCTGAAGTTAGACGTATACTCCTATATCTTGATAAAGGCCCAAGCGGCTGAAACGCGTAGATATTTGCTCACTCCCTGGAAACGCTATAACTTTTGGATATCTTCATTAAAGTCGGATATAGTGCAGTAGGTTGGGTACTTTGAACTAAACATAAGCTTGTGCAGTTCTATAAGTGTAATCCCTAACCCATGATCTGATCACTTTCCTACTTACACCTTAATGCTGTGAACAAAAGACAGCAGTGATTTAGCAAACAATCCATCGTACTCCAACTCTGCTCCGGAACCACTTGTAGTTAACCTTACACAACGGAGAACTTTCACACAGGAATACCAGGATTTTACAACCACGCTGACACTCAAAAACAGCTTTTGGAACTAATACAAACCAGAAAGCCAGTATAGGAGTATACGTCTAACTTCAGGACACGGACACCTAACCGCACTGAAAGTTACGGGCGGAACATTGATCTATTTTTATTATAAAAGAACTACCGATAAACAGAAACTGTCTCTAAAATAAGAGACCCTAACCAACAGAAATACTGAGAGTCCCGGTCCATTACAACAGCGAATACACACGAGTTATCAGTGTATTAAGGTAAATCCATACCAGTACTTATTACCTAAATATAAGGTGATTATCACTATTCTCTCCTCCAAATATAACCTTTGTCAATCTGTCTCTTAGGAATGATTTTTAAACATTTAGATACATTTGTATAAAATTGCATTCAATTGTTTTTTTATATTACTGATGCCGGCATCCATTTTTATTTTGTATGATTGAATTGTATTAAACTTTTTATTAATTGCACTTTCATAGTATTATTGTGTTAAACATTGAATCCTCAGATATAATTTCTATAAGAAATAATTTAATTTACACTGTTTTAAGCTTTAGCTAGCGCAAACCCTAACACACCTATTTTTCACTATAATTCAATGATTAGTCAGGAGGTCTAATCATATTATTGGGTTTAGTCTAAGAGTTCACTGAGTGTAGCATCTTTAAATACCAACACACACATTTCAGATAACTGCTGTGTTAGACTGTCCAACCAAAAGGTTGAAGCAGCAGCTATAGAGATAGCAGGTCTAAGTATATAGCCATTATGTAAATATGCCTTTCTAATATAAGATTCAATCTTCCTATATAAGGGATCCTTAAAAGAATCACTATCTTCCATAGGAATAGTAGTACATTAAGCAAGAGTAGAAATAGCGTCATCAACTTTAGGGACTTTGTCCCAAAGCTCTAAATTAGACACAGGTAAAGGATACAATTTTTTAAACCTAGAAGAAGGATTAAAAGAAGTACCAGGCTTATACCATTCCTTAGTAATCATATTAAAGATAGAATCTGAAATTGGAAAAACTTGGAGTAACCTCAGAAGTCTTAAAAACAGAATTCACATGTTTGTAGTTGTTGTTATCAAGAGGACTAGTTTCCTCAATACCTAAAGTAAACAATACGACCTTTAACAATGAACAGATATATTCCATCTTAAAAAGAAAGATTTATCAATTTCAGAGTCTGAAGTAGGATCCTCTGAGCCAGAGAAGTCTTCATCATCATCAGCAGACAATACTTCAGTATGCTGTTGGTCAAAACAAACTTCATCAGAAATATGAGAAGTAGGAAGAGACCTTTTACGTTTATTTGAAGGCGGAATAACAGTCATAGCCTTCTCTATGGCTGCAGCAATATAATCTTTTATATCTACAGGAATATCATGTACATTAGATGGAATGTTTAACAGTAGATGTATTTGTACTTATAGAAACTTTCGCCTAGATTACGAATTTTGTCGGTAAGGCTGTGCGGTGCTAACGAGCAGTTTTCCCTCACCGCTCACCTACAGACAACGCTGGTATAACAGGTTTTTAGAAACCCGGCGTTAGCCGCAAAAAAGTGAGCGTAGAGCAAAATTTAGCTCCATATCTCACCACAATACCAGCGGTGCTTACGGTAGCGGTGAGCTGGCAAAACGTGCTTGTGCACGATTTCCCCATAGGAATAAATGGGGGAGAGCCAGCTGAAAAAAAAACCTAACACCTGCAAAAAAGCAGCGTAAAGCTCTTAACGCAGCCCCATTGATTCCTATGGGGAAATACTTTTTATGTCTACACCTAACACTCTAACATGAACCCCGAGTCTAAACACCCCTAATCTTACACTTATTAACCCCTAATCTGCTGCCCCCAAAATCTCTGCAACCTACATTATATTATTAACCCCTAATCTGCCGCTCCGGACACCGCCCGCCACCTACGTTATACTTATGAACCCCTAATCTGCTGCCCCCAACATTGTCGAATCCTACATTATATTTATTAACCCCTAATCTGCCACCCCCAATTTCGCCGCAACCTAACTACATTTATTAACCCCTAATCTGCCACCCACAACGTCGCCACCACTATATTCAATTTATTAACTCTTAAATATAAGTCTAACCCTAACACCCCCTAACTTAAATATAATTTAAATAAATCTAAATAACATAACTACAATTAACTAAATGATTACTATTTAAAACTAAATATTTACCTATAAAATAAACCCTAAGCTAGCTACAATATAACTAATAGTTACATTGTAGCTAGCTTAGGATTTATTTATTTTTTACAGGCAACTTTGTATTTATTTTAACTAGGTAGAATAGTTATTAAATAGTTATTAACTATTTAATAGCTACCTAGTTAAAATAAAGACAAATGTACCTGTAAAATAAATCCTAACCTAAGTTACAATTACACCTAACACTACACTATAATTAAATTAATTACCTAGACTAAATACTAGTAAATACAATTAAATTTTTTTTATCTAAAGTACGAAAAAACCCCCCACTAAATTACAGAAAATAATAAAATAATTACAAGTTTTTTAAACTAATTACACCTATTCCTTCTAATAAAATAAAAAAGCCCCCCATAATAATAAAAAACCCTACCCTATACTAAATTACAAATAGCCCTTAAAAGTGCCTTTTGTGGGGCATTGCCCTAAAGTAATCAGCTCTATTACCTGTAAAAAAAAGTACAATACCAACCAACATTAAAACCCACCACCCACACACCCAACCCTACTCTAAAACCCACCCAATACCCCCTTAATAACACATAACACTAACCCCTTGAAGATCACCCTACCTTGAGAAGTCTTCACCCAGCCGGGCCGAAGTCCTCAACGAAGCAGGGCGACAAAGTCTTCATCCAAGCCTGCCAGAAGTGGTCCTCCAGATGGCCAGAAGTCTTCATCCAGGCGGCATCTTCTATCTTCATCCATCTGGCGCGGAGCGGCTCAATCTTCAAGACATCCGACGAGGAGCATCCTCTTCCAACGAAGTCCAACTGAAGAATTAAGGTTCCTTTAAATGGCATAATCCAAGATGGCGTCCCTTGAATTCCGATTGGCTGATAGAATTCTATCAGCCAATCGGAATTAAAGTAGAAAAAATCCTATTAGCTGATGCAATTAGCCAATAGGATTGAGCTCGCATTCTATTGGCTGATCCAATCAGCCAATAGAATGCCAGCTCAATCCTATTGGCTGATTGGATCAGCCAATAGGATTGTAAATTTAATCCTATTGGCTGATTGCATCAGCCAATTGGATTTTGTCTACCTTAATTCCGATTGGCTGATAGAATTCTATCAGCCAATCGGAATTTAAGGGACACCATTTTGGATGACGTCATTTAAAGGAACCTTGATTCTTCAGTTGGACTTCATTGGAAGAGGATGCTCCGTGTCGGATGTCTTGAAGATGGACTCGTTCCGCACCGGATGGATAAAAATAGAAGATGCCGCCTGAATGAAGACTTTTGCCCGTCTGGAGGACCTCTTCTGGCCGGCTTGGATGAAGACTTCTGCCCGTCTGGAGGATCACTTCACCCAGCTTCGTTGAGGACTTCGGCCTGGCTGGGTGAAGACAGGGCCGGATTGGGCTGCCGGGATACCGGGAAAAATCCTGGTGAGCTGGCAGCCTGTGGGCAAGCAGGGGCAGCAGAAGTGTGTGGAGAGCAGCAATTCAAAACATAGTTGTGAGGGACGTGCCGCTTCTGTATTCTGAACAAAGGGCAATTCAGTGCGCCACTGCGCCGCCGGTTCCCTTAGCCCCGCCCACACTGAGAACCTGTAGGCTGTTAATATATTTATATACACATGGACCGATCCTGCACCGGGGACAAGCAGTCAGGGAAGAAGGACCACGGGAAGCTCAGGGAGGGGGTAAGTGACACGTTCACCACACCACCAAGCAGCAGGCACGAACTTAGGAGTGGTGCCTTTACATTTTGACCCCAGCTCCCCCACCCACATGCTTGGTAAGTGACTACCGTGGATAATACTATGCTATTACTATTTACTCTGAACTTATGCGATGGGCATTGGGCTAATTGAATTGAGAATTTAGTTTATGCCAACTGCTTAGTTTTGTGTAAAGTTGGAACGGTTTACTATAGTACTGGCACTGGCACAGAAAATATGCTATATTTAATTGCATGCTCAATAGCAGTGCAGTTCATTGGTTTTCTATTTGTGACAAATTTATGTATAAAACAAATGAACTGCACTGCTATTGAGCATGCAATTAAATATAACATATTTTCTGTGCCAGTACTATAGTAAACAGTTCCTCCCACTGTACACAAAACTAAGCAGTTGACATACAGTGTAGCTTCTGTGTTGTATGTTGCACTTTTAAGTTGGGTTTGTGTAATGGGTCGGAATGGCCATGAGCCAGAGGGGGCTGAGCCAGAGGGGAACGGGGCTGAGTCAGAAGGGGCAGGGCTGATCAAGAAAGGCCGGCCATACAAATTTCCAGGGCCGGTCTGATTTCCCATTCCGGCCCTTTGTGAACACTTCTCAAGGTAGGGTGATCTTCAAGGGGTTAGTGTTAGGTTTTATTAAGGGGGTATTGGGTAGGTTTTAGAGTAGAGTTGGGTGTGTGGGTGGTGGGTTTTAATGTTGGGGAGTATTGTACTTTTTTTTACAGGTAATAGAGCTGATTACTTTGGGGCAATGCCTCACAAAAGGCCCTTTTAAGGGCTATTTGTAATTTAGTATAGGGTAGGGCTTTTTATTATTTTTGGGGGCTTGTTTATTTTATTAGAGGGATTAGATTAGGTGTAATTAGTTTAAAAAAACTTGTAATTATATTATTATTTTCTGTAATTTAGTGGGGGGGGGTTTCCGTACTTTAGATAATTTTTTTAAATTGTATTTAATTGTATTTAGTTTTGGTAATTAATTTAATTATAGTGTAGTGTTAGGTGTAATTGTAACTTAGGTTAGGATTTATTTTACAGGTAAATTTGTATTTATTTTAACTAGGAAGTTATTAAATAGTTAATAACTATTTAATAACTATTGTACCTAGTTAAAATAAATACAAAGTTGCCTGTAAAATAAAAATAAACCCTAAGATAGCTACAATGTAACTATTAGTTATATTGTAGCTATCTTAGGGTTTATTTTATAGGTAAGTCTTTAGTTTTAAATAGGAATAATTTAGTTAATGATAGTTATTTTATTTAGATTTATTTAAATTATATTTAAGATAGGGGGGTGTTAGGGTTAGGGTTAGACTTAGATTTATAGGTTAATAACTTTAATATAGTTGCGGCGACGTTGGGGGCGGCAGATTAGAGGTTAATAAATAGGTAGGTGTCAGCGATGTTAGGGATGGCAGATTAGGGGTTAATAAAATTTAACTAGTGTTTGCGATGCGGGAGTGCGGCTGTTTAGGGGTTAATATATTTATTATAGTGGCGGTGATGTCCGGTTTGGCAGATTAGGGGTTAAAAATATTTTTTTAGTGTTTGTTATGGGGGGGGGGGGGGCTCGGTTTAGGGGTTAATAGGTAGTTTATGGGTGTTAGTGCACTTTTTAGCACTTTAGTTAAGAGTTTTATGCTACGGCTTTAGCCCATAAAACTCTTAACTACTGACTTTTAAATGCGGTATCAGTCTTGACAGGAGAGGCTGTACCGCTCACTTTTTTGAAGACTCGTAATACCGGCGTTATGCAAGTCCCATTGAAAATATATGATACACAATTGACGTATGTGGATTTGCGGAATTTTCGAGTCTGACCAAAAAAGTGAGTGGTACACCTGTACCTGCAAGACTCGTAATACCAGCGGTAGGAAAAAAGCAGCGTTGGGACTTCTCAACACTGCTTTTTAAGGCGAACGCAAGACTTGTGATCTAGGTGAGTATCAGCATGAAACAATTTCTCATAACAAGTGCCACATACTTGAGCTGAAGAAAGAAGATCAGTCAATTTACAACATACACGCTTTGGTAGATTTGTTTTCAGGCAACTTGGTTCCTACAGTAACTTCAGAGGCAGGATCAGTTTGATACATCTTGAAAAATGTAACAAAATAGAAAAAATAACATTTAACCAAAATATTCAATTTCCTCAAAATAGCAGTTTCAGGAATGGGAAAAATGCTTATATGAAAACCAAAAGCAAATATCATAGCCCTCTGTAACAAATGAAAGCAGAGTGCAAAAGAGGGAGAAACTTAATATAACAAAATTTTTGGCTCCAAAAATGACGCTAACAAAGATGACGCAAATGCTGAGAAAAAAACTTTTGGCACCAAAATTAAAAGGAAATGACACAATTTGCGTCATAACAGGTGCGACTTCACGCCAAAAAAATTTGTGTCAACAAAGACGCAAGAAATTAAATGACTTGTGTCACAACAAACGCAACCTTCGCGGCCAAAAAATTTGCGCCAAAAATTACGCAATAAAAAGAAGTATTTTGCGCCATCATGAGCCTAATTTGCCTAGGAAAATTTTAAAAAAACAATACCAAAGTTACAACTAGCTGAAACTAATTTTCCATTCTGAAACTTTTAGACTGCAAAGGGAAATAAACATAGACCTGACTCATGGCAAATATATGCAATATATATTTAAAACTTTAAAAATATAGAGTGCCAAACATAGCTGAGAGTGTCTTAAAAAAAATATATACTTACCTGAAGATACCCATCCACATATAGCAGACAGCCAAACCAGTACTGAAACATATCAGCAGAGGTAATGGAAGAGGAATATAATGTCAACCTCTAAAGTGAGGTGGCAGACGAATCCCCACAATTGAATTTACAGAGAGCCTTAGAATAGATTTCCCATAGGTAAAAACATGGCATCATTATGCAAATACTCACTTCACATCCCTCAGACAAACATTGTACTTTGAGAGGAACTGGGCTTCAAAATGCTTAGAAGAGCCTTTCACAGAAGAAATCAAGAATGACTTGCTTCACCATCCTCCAAGTATGAGTGACGTGGGAGGTGTATTTAAAGGCATTTTGAGGTTTTGGAAACTTTGCCCCCTCCAGGTAGGAATGTATATCCCATACGTCACTAGCTCATGGACTCTTATATGAAAGATGTTCGTCCCAAAAAGGATTGTTACACATGGCAATATTCTTGCTCCTTGCATGCTGAAAGAGAACAAGAGCTCAGCTAGCTTTTGGATGCATTTTAAGGGCACGTTCAAATGTGGCAGAAGGGCATGCACTTCTTACGATTTTGCCAACATTTCTACTTCTTTTAGATCACACATTACAGGTGAAGCTTTCAAACTAAGGGTTGCATAAACTGTAAGAGAATGTTCGCCATTTATTTAGTTGAGTGCATGCTATGCCAAAAACAATATATAGGCAGGCCCACAAGAGAGGTTGGCACACACATCAGGGAGCACCTCTCCTACATTTCCGGGGAACAAGCATGTTCTGCACTATCCAGACACTTTATAGAAAAACATCATAAAAATGTCAAAACTTTCAAATGGCAAGCTATTGAGCAGAATAGAAGACCACCAAGAGGGGGTGACAAATATCCTATACTCAGACAGGAGACTTATTGGATTTTCAAACTACACAGTTTGTTGCTGCAGGGCTTCAACTCTGACTTTGAAATTATCAACTACTGGCAGAGATAGTGTTTCCCTCCCCTGCCTGTACTTGACAATAATATATCAACTCAACCTATATATCTTCAGGATGCAGTGTACAATATGTTTATAGCCAATACTCCGTGTCCAAATTGGGCCCAATTAGCCATTTTCCCTCCCCGGTGTCATGTGACTCGCTAGTGTTACAAGGACTCAGGTGTGAATGGGGAGCAGGTGTGTTAAATTTGGTGTTATCGCCCTCACACTCTCTCATACTGATCACTGGAAGTTCAACATGGCACCTCATGGCAAAGTACTCTCTGAGTGCATGTGCTTAGCGTCAAATCCAAAGGTTGTCTTTGGGAAATAGATGTATGAGTGCTTCCAGCATTGCTGCAGAGGTTGAAGGGGTGGGGGTCAGCCTGTCAGTGCTCAGACCATACGCCGCACACTGCATCAAATTGTTCTGCATGGCTGTCGTCCCAGAAGGAAGCCTCTTCTAAAGATGATGCACAAGAAAGCCCACAAACAGTTTGCTGAAGACAAGCAGACTAAGGACATGGCTTACTGGACCATGTCCTGTGGTTCGATGAGACCAATATAAACTTATTTGCTTCAGATGGTGTCAAGCGTGTGTTGCGGCAACAAGGTGAGAAGTACAAAGACAAATGTGTGTTGCCTACAGTCAAGCATGGTGGTGGGAATGTCATGGTCTGGGCCTGCATGAATGCTGCTGGCACTAGGGAGCTACAGTTCATTAAGGGAACCATGAATGCCAACATGTAATGTGACATACTGAAGCAGAGCATGATCCCCTCGCTTCAGAGACTGTGCCGCAGGGCAGAATTCCAACATGATAATAACCCCAAACACACCTCCAAGATGACCACTACCTTGCTAAAGAAGCTTAGGGTAAAGGTTATGGACTGGCCAAGCATATCTCCAGAGCCAAACCAGATTTAGCATCTGTGGGGCATCCTCAAACAGATGGTGGGGGAGCGCAAGGTCTCTAACATCCACCAGCTCTGGGATATTGTCATGGAGGAGTGGAAGAGGACTCCAGTGGCAACCTGTGAAACTCTGGTGGACTCCATGCCCAAGAGAGTTAAGGCAGTGCTGGAAAATAATGGTGGCCACACAAAATATTGACACTTTGGGCCCAATTTGGACATTTCCACTTGACCTTGTAACACTAAAGAGTAACATGACAACGGGGCATATATATATATATATATATATATATATATATATATATATATATATATATATATATATATTTATAAATACATAGAACATATTATGCTATGTGCAGAACATTGGAATGTGAAATATTTACAGTAAATGCATATTTAAAACCTTAATTAAATATGAATATTACATAAATATGCTTTTACATGTTTTCATCTACTTGATTGCAAAGGGCTCTATGTCTGTATATGTATACATATGTATTTATGTGTTTTTATATATATATATATATATATATATATATATATATATATATATATATATATATATATAAATATGTAATTACATAAATAAGGATATAAATACATATGTATATATATATATATATATATATATATATGTATACACACACATACATACATACATATAGATATGTATATATGTATATTTGTGTATATCAATGTTAAAGCCCTTTGTCTGCCTTTTTTCTAACACCTGAGACCTCATGTCTTTGAGCTCTCATGGCTTTTTTTGTGCAATATATTTTTTAAGAATTTTTTTTAGATGGCGTTATGAGTGTAACTGTACTTTTACATGTAATTGTGGGGTGTTTTGTGTAATTTTATTTATTTTAGCATAACAGTTAACCAGAGCTCTGAGGTCATAGTATCCTGAAGCATGCTAACTTCAATTGTGCTCAAGCGATCACATTTACTTTCAACTTGTAATACGTGCGCCACTCCCGACTCAAACAAACAGGAGCAATAAACCCAATATTGCTTGCGTGCAAATGATTCTTTGCCCCTCATAATCTGGTCCTTTCTGTGAGGACAGTAATGACTGATTCATAGACCACCATAATTAGTACCAGATAAATGGAAACATAGTATTCAGGATCCCATATTATTTTAAAATTAAACATTTCTGGTTGAAGCTTAAAAAGGGCAATTGTAGTGATAAAATGACATGCTCTAATTGGAACACATAATCTTATCAATAGTGATGCTACAATGATATGTTTTTAACATCCGCAAATGGGTTAAACATATAATTAAACTACGTCTTGGGAGCCACATGGCACTGTTCATCCAGAGACGAAGCTGGCACTGATTCAATCTGCAATTCTTGTCACATTACCTAACTGTGTGACTAGTGCAACTAGCACTAATGGTAGGATCATCAGCAGGTTCCCCTTTGGACCAGCTGTGCTCTGCATCGCTTGATGGGTATTTAAATATACAGCTTTGTATATTTTAGTATCATAGAACATATGAATCCTTCATTAGGTTTTCCAGTTTTTCACCTAAAGCATTTCTGACGTCTACCTTTTTATCATGGTTTCTAAAGTGTTGAAAGTGAACCTAGTTAAATAACATTAGGATTCACTGCCAAAGTATCCCTTTACTTATCAAAGCAATCAGCTTATCTTAACTTATTCCCAAAATGGTGCTGGTGTTAAAAAATGGTAACTTCTTGGTCGTAGTATCTTTGCTTCATCTATTTTGTTTCCAGAATTCATGATAATATATTCAGTGTATTTTTTCTGCAGCTTTATCAAAAAACATTTTCATAAGGTCATATTAAAAATATCAAATCTCAGTAACTCAAAAAGTGCTGATTTACTTACATCCTCCTTCTGCATTTATCAGGTACATAGACGACTTGCTTATTGTTTGGTCTTTTAATTTGCATATTGCTGCAAAGCTTGTTGACACCCTGAATCTCAATAATGTGGGCTTACAAATTACCTTTCAATGGTGGAAGGGGAGTATTAACTTTCTGGACGTGTCCCTTTCGATAGACGATCGGAAAGGCAAAGTAATTTCTGCTCTCTACAGAAAGTCCATCTCAGGTAACAGTTTGCTACATGCCCATAGCTGTCATCCAAAACACCTTTTAAAAGGCATAACAAAGGGATAGTTTTTACGAGCCAAACACAACTGTACACTGGATGGTGCTTTCCGTGTGGAGAGCAGGAATTTAAAAGACAGGATGATCAAAAGAGGATACCTCAAATAGGTCATTGATATAACATTCTTTGAAATTTAGGGTGTGAATAGAGAAACATTACTGAATGATACCCATGGGACACAGGTGAAAGTAATGTCTCAAGAACATCAAAAACCTAAATGTATTACCTCTTATTCTAATCAGTACAAATAGGTGTGTCAAGTTATTAAAAGAGATCTACCTATTTTGATGGGAGTTAAGGGGTTGAGAAAAACAGTTGAAAAAGGCTGCATGTTCGTCCCAAAAAGGATTGTTACACATGGTAATATTCTTGCTTCTTGTATGCTGAAAGAGAACAAGAGCTCAGCTAACTTTTGGATGCATTTTAAGGGTACGTTCAAATGTGGCAGAAGGGTATGCACTTCTTGCGATTTTGCCAACATTTCTACTTCTTTTAGATCACACATTACAGGTGAAGTGTTTCTAACTAAGGGGTGCATAAACTCTAAGAGCATGTTCGCCATCTATTTAGTTGAGTGCACGCTATGCCAAAAACAATATATAGGCAGGACCACAAGAGAGGTTGGCACACGCATCAGGGAGCACCTCTCCTACATTTCTGGGGAACGAGCATGTTCTGCACTATCCAGACACTTTATAGAAAAACATCAAAAAAATGTCAAAACTTTCAAATGGCAAGCTATTGAGCAGATTATAAGACCACCCTGTTGCTGCAGGGCTTCAACTCTAAGTTTGACATTATCAACTACTAGCTGAGATAGTGTTTCCCTCCCCTGCCTGTACTTGACAATAATATATCAACTCAACCTATATATCTTCAGGATACAGTGTACATTATGTTTATAGCCAATACTCTGTGTACATGACTGCTTATCTGCATATTTTCTTAATGTATGTTTCGAGTATGCCTTGGAAAGGTATTTATGTATACAGAGATATGTAAGCTCCTTTAGATCTCATCTTGTTAAGCAGTATAATATTGCGGCCAATGGATACGTTTTTAGTTTAAGTCTAATTCCTACTTGTTCATAATACCTACACACAATGGTCACTTACATGGATTATGCTGTTTCTTAGTCTGCCCCTGAAGTCTCAGTTGTCAGTTATACAAATATATTCCTTGTGTATATATGCTTCATCTAATCCTCAGGTTATATAGTTGTTACTATTGTGATTATTGTCATCTTATTGTAATGTATTTCTGTATTCTTTCATATGTAACTTATCCCTAGGTAAATACATGTATCTATGACTGAATAGGGCTTAGGAAATCAATTTATATTTATGCATCCATTGTCTAGGATGTCACCTTAACATTTTATAGTAAACTCTGCTGAGAAATGAATAGTGTTTTTAAGCACTTTTCTTAATTATAGCAGCAATGAATGATTATCACTCTTGACTCAAATTAGTCATGAGAGTATTTCTTATTATCATTTTTATTATTATTGATGTTTCATTGAAATGTAAACAAACTGACCTATTTCCATGTATACATGTCTTTTCAATTCTAGTGTAAATTGTATGTAAGTGTATAGGGTTAATCCTGGCTAGTTTAAATCTTGTCCTTAAGGTTTTGCAATGGGCTCCGATGGCGGCTATGCATGAAGTAGACATTAAATTGTTGTCTTGGAAAGTTCTTTTTCTACTAGCTATTGCGTCTGCGCGCAGAGTCTCTGAGATTACTTCCTTGCAATGCGACCCTCCTTATCTGGTGTTTCATGCCGATAAGGCTGTTCTACGAACCAAGTTAGGTAGATGACAGCTATCAGTCTACAATTATGGTGTGTTAGACCGAAACTGGTCAGACTTTTTACAGCTATGGAGGAACCAAAATGTCTCCTGTGATATTTTAACTGGCAAAAAAAGATATGCTTTTATTTTCAAGGCTTCATTTTCAACTTATTCTTTGCTAGGTTTAGTGGATAGTGGGGCATCCACTCCTCAATTTGAAGCCTTATTGCCTTGGGGACTATTTGCTACTTTTATCTGCTACAGTTCACTATTAGTGATGTCGCGAACAGTTCGCCGGAGAACAGTTCCCGGCGAACATAGCTTGTTTGCGTTCGCCGCTGCGGGCGAACATATGCGATGTTCGATCCGCCCCCTATTCGTCATCATTGAGGAAACTTTGACCCTGTATCTCACAGCCTTCAGACACATTTGAGCCAATCAGCAGCAGACACTCCCTCACAGAGCCTCCCAGCTCCTGGGCAGCAGCCATTTTAGATTCATTACGATCCTGCTTTCTTAGTGAGAGGAGGTTTAGTGTTGCTGCTGACATTATAGGGAAATAGATAGCTAGGCTAGTGTATTTAGTGTCCACTACAGTCCTGAAGGACTCATCTAATCTCTGCTGTAAGGACAGCACCCCAAAAAGCCCTAGGGCTAGAACTTCAGTCTTTTTTTTTTTAAATTTGTAATTTTATTTGCATTTGCCTGGCTTTCAGCCTGTGTGTGAGGCTCACAGCATATACTGTGATTAGTGCCACCACTGATATCTGCTTAACATTAGTTTAAATTTAATCAAAAAAACTTTTAAATCATTTTGCTAGTGTAATCTAAGTGTCAGGCTTACACAGCATATACTGTGGTTAATTGCTGTGCTAGCCACCACTCATGTATGCTTAACATTATTGTAAAAAATAAATTAAAAAAACTTTTAAATCATTTTGCTAGTGTAATCTAATTTCATTTTCTATCAGGCCTTTGTGTCAGGCTTACACAGCATATACTGTGGTTAATTGCTGTGCCAGCCACCACTCATATCTGCTTAACATTATTGTAAATTTAAAAAACAAAACTTTTAAATAATTTTGCTAGTGTAATCTAATTTCATTTTCTATCAGGCCTGTGTCTCAGGCTCACACAGCATATACTGTGGTTAATTGCTCTTTGCCAGCCACCACTCATATCTGCTTAACATTATTTCAAAATTTAAACAAAAAAACTTTTAAATCATTTTGCTAGTGTAATCTAATTTAATTTTCTATCAGGCCTGTGTGTCAGGCTTACACAGCATATACTGTGGTTAATTGCTGTGCCAGCCACCATTCATATCCACTTAACATTATTGTAAATTTTCAAAACAAAACGTTTAAATCATTTTGCTAGTGTAATCTAATTTCATTTTCTATCAGGCCTGTGTCTCAGGCTCACACAGCATATACTGTGGTTAATTGCTCTGTGCCAGCCACCACTCATATCTGCTTAACATTAGTGTAAATTTAAACAAAAAAACTTTTAAATCATTTTGCTAGTGTAATCTAATTTCATTTTCTATCAGGCCTGTGTGTCAGGCTTACACAGCATATACTGTGGTTAATTGCTGTGCCAGCCACCACTCATATCTGCTTAACATTATTGTAAATTTAAAAAAAAAAAACTTTTAAATAATTTTGCTAGTGTAATCTAATTTCATTTTCTATCAGGCCTGTGTGTCAGGCTTACACAGCATATACTGTGGTTAATTGCTGTGCCAGCCACCACTCATATCCACTTAACATTATTGTAAATTTAAAAAAAAAAAAACTTTTAAATAATTTTGCTAGTGTAATCTAATTTCATTTTCTATCAGGCCTGTGTCTCAGGCTCACACAGCATATACTGTGGTTAATTGCTCTGTGCCAGCCACCACGCATATCTGCTTAACATTAGTGTAAATTTAAACAAAAAAACTTTTAAATCATTTGCTACTGTAATCTAATTTCATTTTCCATCAGGCCTGTGTCTCAGGCTCACACAGCATATACTGTGGTTAATTGCTCTTTGCCACCACTGATATCTGCTTAACAATCATTAGTGTAATTTAAAAAAAAAAAAAAAACTTTAAAATCATTTTGCTACTGTAATCTAATTTCATTTTCCATCAGGCCTGTGTGTCAGGCCCACATCATATATATTAATAAAAAATGTTTTTACATCAGTCCTCTTCTAGTGTTATTTAGTTTTAGTTGCCAGGCCAGCCTGGCTGCCATTAGTGCCAGCCTGTGTGTCAGGCTGGCAGCATATACTGTGCCTACTTCTATCCTCAGTGCCAGTCCACCACTCCTATCTGGTGTAACATTAGTTTAAGTTTTGTAAAAAAAAAACGTTTACATCAGTCTTCTAGTGTTATTTAATTTTAGTTGCCAGGCCAGCCTGCCACTAGTGCCAGCCTGTGTGTCAGACTGCCAGCACATACTGTGCCTACTTCTATCCTGAGTGCCATCACTCCTATCTGTTGTAACATTAGTGTAACTTTTTTTAAAAAAAACTTTCACATCAGTCTGCTATTGTTATTTAATTGCAGTTGCCTGTCTGCCAGCGTGTGTGCCAGGCCCACTTTCCAACTAGTGCCATGAATCATATTTGTTATAACAGTAGTGTAAATATTTAAAATAAAAACGTTTTTGACTGTGATTCATCAGTCTGCTAGTGCAATTGAATTGCAGTTGCCTGCCTGCCAGCGTGTGTGCCAGGCCCACTTGCCAACTAGTGCCACCAATCATATTTGTTATAACAGTATTGTAAATATTTAAAATAAAAACTTTTTTGACTGAGAAACATCAGTCATCTAGTGTAATCTAATTGCAGTTGCCTTTCTCCCAGCGTGTGTGCCAGGCCCACTTGCCAACTAGTGCCACCAATCATATTTGTTATAACAGTAGTGTAAATATTTTAAAAAAATATTTTTTGACTGTGAAAGACCAGTCTGCTAGTGTAATCTAATTGAAGTTGCCTGCCTGCCAGCGTGTGTGCCAGGCACACTTGCTGCCAACTATTGCCACCAATCATATTTGTTATAACAGTTTTGAAAATATTTAAAATCAAAACTTTTTTGACTGTGAATCATCAGTCTGCTAGTGCAATTGAATTGCAGTTGCCTGCCTGCCAGCGTGTGTGCCAGGCCCACTTGCCAACTAGTGTCACCAATCATATTTGTTCTAACAGTATTGTAAATATTTTAAATCATATTTTTTTTGACTGTGAATCATCAGTCTGCTAGTGCAATTGAATTGCAGTTTCCTGCCTGCCAGCGTGTGTGCCAGGCCCACTAGCCAACTAGTGCCACCAATCAAATTTGTTATAACAGTATTGTAAATATTTAAATTAAAAACTTTTTGACTGTGAATCATCAGTCTGCTAGTGCAATTGAATTGCAATTGCCTGCCTGCCAGCGTGTGTGCCAGGCCCACTTGCCAACTAGTGCCACCAATCATATTTGTTCTAACAGTATTGTAAATATTTAAAATACATTTTTTTTACTGTGAATCATCAGTCTGCTAGTGCAATTGAATTGCAGTTTCCTGCCTGCCAGCATGTGTGCCAGGCCCACTAGCCAACTAGTGCCACCAATCAAATGTGTTATATCAGTATTGTAAATATTTAAATTAAAAACTTTTTTGACTGTGAATCATCAGTCTGCTAGTGCAATTGAATTGCAGTTTCCTGCCTGCCAGTGTGTGTGCCAGGCCCACTAGCCAACTAGTGCCACCAATCTAATTTGTTATAACAGTATTGTAAATATTTAAATTAAAAACTTTTTTGAATGTGAATCATCAATCTGCTAGTGCAATTGAATTGCAGTTGCCTGCCTGCCAGCGTGTGTGCCAGGCCCACTTGCCAACTAGTGCCACAATCATATTTGTTATAACAGTATTGTAAATATTTAAAATAAAAACTTTTTTGACTGAGAAACATCAGTCATCTAGTGTAATCTAATTGCAGTTGCCTTCCTCCCAGCGTGTGTGCCAGGCCCACTTGCCAACTAGTGCCACCAATCATATTTGTTATAACAGTTTTGAAAATATTTAAAATAAAAACTTTTTTGACTGTGAATCATCAGTCTGCTAGTGCAATTGAATTGCAGTTGCCTGCCTGCCAGCGTGTGTGCCAGACCCACTTGCGAACTTGTGCAACCAATCATATTTGTTATAACAGTATTTAAAAAAAAACTTTTTTGACTGTGAAGCATCAGTCAGCTAGTGTAATCTAATTGCAGTTGCCTTCCTCCCAGCGTGTGTGCCAGGCCCACTTGCCAACTAGTGCCACCAATCATATTTGTTATAACAGTAGTGTAAATATTTACAATAAAAACTTTTTTGACTGTGAATCATCAGTCTGCTAGTGCAATTGAATTGCAGTTGCCTGCCTGCCAGCGTGTGTGCCAGGCCCACTTGCCAACTAGTGCCACCAATCATATTTGTTATTACAGTAGTGTTAATATTTAAAATTAAAACTTTTTTGACTGTGAATCATCAGTCTGCTAGTGCAATTGAATTGCAGTTGCCTGCCTGCCAGCGTGTGTGCCAGGCCCACTTGCCAACTAGTGCCACCAATCATATTTGTTATAACAGTATTTTTAAAAAAAACTTTTTTGACTGTGAAGCATCAGTCAGCTAGTGTAATCTAATTGCAGTTGCCTTCCTCCCAGCGTGTGTGCCAGACCCACTTGCCAACTAGTGCCACCAATCATATTTGTTATAACAGTAGTGTAAATATTTACAATAAAAACTTTTTTGACTGTGAATCATCAGTCTGCTAGTGCAATTGAATTGCAGTTGCCTGCCTGCCAGCGTGTATGCCAGGCCCACTTGCCAACTAGTGCCACCAATCATATTTGTTATTACAGTAGTGTTAATATTTAAAATGAAAACTTTTTTGACTGTGAATCATCAGTCTGCTAGTGCAATTGAATTGCAGATTCCTGCCTGCCAGCGTGTGTGCCAGGCCCACTAGCCAACTAGTGCCACCAATCATATTTGTTGTCACAGTTCTTTTAATATTTAAAAAATATACATTTTTGACTTTGAAACTTCAGTCTGCTTTTTTGTGTCAGGCTCACAGCGTATACTGTGCCCACTTGCCTAGTGCCACCACTCATAATTTGTTTAATAGTATTGTAAGTTTACATTTTAAAAAAAATGACAGGAAGAGGCAGGCCACCCCGCAGGTGCCGTCGTGGTCGTGGTGCTGTGATTCCTTTAGATCCTACAATTATGCACATTGTTCAGAGGCCAGGTGCCAGGGACGCGAAAAGTTCTGAGGAGGACCTAGTTGAATGGCTAACACAGGACACCCAATCTTCTACAGCTTCCACTCCTAGTCCTAACCTTGACGCACCATCCACCTCCAGCTGTGCTTTGGGCACCTCTCAAGTGACCAGTGCCACTCGCCCGCCTGTCGCCACCACCAACACTAGCACCACAGCCACTTCACTTGATCTGTCAGAGGAGTTATTGACACATCATTTGGAAGAAATGAGTGATGCGCAACCATCATTGACAGAGGATGTAGATAACAGTGATATGTCTCAGTCAGGCAGCATTACAGACATGGAGGTACGGTGTGATGATGATGATGATGTTGTACCCGCTGCTGCTTCCTTTGTTGATGTGTCAGATACAAGTGAAGCGGTTGATGATGATGTGTCCGTGGATGTCACGTGGGTGCCCGCTAGAAGAGAAGAAGAAGAGGGGCAAAGTTCAGATGGGGAGACAGAGAGGAGGAGGAGACAAGTTGGAAGCAGGGGGAGGTCGTCACAAGGAGCTAGTGGCATAGTCATACAGCATGCATCAGCACCAAGGGTCAGCCAGACAGCACGCCGACGACAATCAACGCATGCTGTTGACACCACCAGAATGGCGTCATCGTAAAGCTCAGCAGTGTGGCATTTTTTGTGTGTGTCTGCCTCTGACAACAGCGATGCCATTTGCAACCTTTGCCAAAAGAAACTGAGTCGTGGGAAGTCCAACACCCACCTAGGTACAACTGCTTTGCGAAGGCACATGGTCTCACATCACAAACGCAGATGGCAAGAACAAATGAGTAGAAGCAGCACACAAACTCAAAGCTGCCCTCCTCCTCCTGGTCCAGCATCTACAGCCAAGTCAACCACTGCTGTCCTCCTTGCCCCCTCTCAACCATCCTCCACTCAGTCTCTCTCTGTTATAACATAGCAGTTCCTGGTCATCTGCCCACAGTCAGGTGTCTGTCAAGGACATGTTTGAGCGTAAGAAGCCAATTTCCCAAAGTCACCCCCTTGCCCGGCGTCTGACAGCTGGCTTGTCTGAACTCTTAGCCCGCCAGCTTTTACCATGCAAGCTGGTGGAGTCTGAGGCTTTCAAAAAATTTGTATCTATTGGGACACCGCAGTGGAAGTTACCTGGCCGAAATTTCTTTTCACAAAAGGCAATCCCAAACCTGTACTCGATTGTGCGAAAGGAAGTAATGGCATGTCTGGCACACAGCGTTGGGGCAAGGGTCCATATGACCACTGATAGCTGGTCTGCAAAGCATGGTCAGGGCAGGTATATCACCTACACTGCGCATTGGGTAAACCTGCTGACGTCTGCCAAGCATGGAATGCGTGGCTCTGCAGAGGAGTTGGTGACACCGCCACGACTTGCAGGCAGGCCTGCTGCTACCACCTCTACTCCATCCTCTTCCATAACCTCTTCCTCGGCTGAGTCCTCTTCTGCTGCTGCGTCTTGCTCCACATCAACGGCACCCCCCCAGCTCCCCAGGTACTATTCAACATCCCAGATACGGCAGTGTCACGCTGTTGTGGGGTTAACTTGCCTGAAAGCCGAGAGTCACACCGCACCAGCACTTCTGTCCACCCTGAACGCACAGGTGGATTAGTGGCTGACTCCGCACCAACTGGAGATTGGCCAGGTTGTTTCTGACAATGGAAGTATTTTGGTGGCGGCATTGAAATAGGGTAAGTTGACACATGTGCCGTGCATGGCACATGTGTGTAATCTATTTGTACAACGCTTTGTGCATTAGTACCCAGGCTTACAGGATGTCCTGAAGCAGGCCAGGAAGGTGTGTGGCCATTTCAGGCATTCCTACACGGCCATGGCGCACTTGTCCGATATCCAGCGTCGAAACAACCTGCCAGTGAGGCGCTTGATTTGCGACAGCCCGACACGTTGGAATTCAACACTCCTAATGTTCGACCACCTGCTCCAACAAGAAAAAGCTGTTAATGAGTATTTGTATGACCGGGGTGCTAGGACAGCCTCTGGGGAGCTGGGGATTTTTTTGCCAAATTACTGGACGCTCATGCGCAATGCCTGTAGGCTCATGCGTCCTTTTGAGGAGGTGACAAACCTTGTCAGTCGCACCGAAGGCACCATCAGCGACATCATACCATTTGTTTTCTTTCTGGAGCATGCCCTGCGAAGAGTGCTGGATCAGGCCGTAGATGAGCTTGAAGAGGAAGAGGAAGAGTTGTGTTGTCCATCACTACCAGAAACAGCCTTATCAGCATCGCTTGCTGGACCTGCGGCAATGCAGGAAGAGGATTGTGAGGAAGAGGAGTCAGAGGAGGAATGTGGCTTTGAGGAGGAGGAGGAAGACCAAGCACAACAGGCATCCCAGGGTGCTCGTTGTTGTCACTTATCTGGTACCCGTGGTGTTGTACGTGGCTGGGGGGAAGAAGATACCTTCAGTGACATCAGTGAGGACGAGGAACGGGACATGATTAGCTCGGCATCCAACCTTGTGCAAATGGGGTCTTTCATGCTGTCGTGCCTGTTGAGGGACCCTCGTATAAAAAAGCTGAAGGAGAATGACCTGTACTGGGTGTCCACGCTACTAGACCCCCAGTATAAGCATAAAGTGACTGAAATGTTACCAAATTCCCGCAAGTCAGAAAGGATGGAGCAGTTCAAAAATAAATTCAAAACTATGCTTTACACAGCATATAAGGGTGATGTCACAGCACAACGGGAATCTAACAGGGATGAAAGTAATCTTTCTCCTCCTCCCACGACCACGGCGGCAAGGACAGGACACTTTCCTGACATGTTGTTGATGGACCTTTTTAAGTCCTATGCATCAACAGAGCCTTTCGGGATCCAGCCTCAGAGAAAGACTCAACCGACAGGTAGCAGACTAACTAGCATTAACTGCGGATCTCGACACTCTGAGGAGCGATGGACCCCTTGACTACTGGGTGTGCAGGCTTGACCTGGGGCCTGAGCTATCCCAATTTGCAATCGAACTTCTGGCCTGCCCCGCTTCAAGTGTCCTGTCAGAAAGGACCTTCAGTCCAGCAGGAGGTTTTGTCACTGAGAAGAGAAGTCGCCTAGGTCAAAAAAGTCTTGATTATCTCACCTTTATTAAAATGAATGAGGGATGGATCCCGAAGGGACTGACATTGGGTGATACATTTGAGTAAAAAAGGCCTGATGATGAGATGAGCTGCCTTGGGCTACAAATGGTTCAAATGCTGGCATATTTTTTATTAGAATGCAGGATGACTTGCGTGACTTATCCGCCATCAACTAGTGTTCAAGCCGCAAGGTTTTAGGACACTTTCTGACTGTTTTACAAACATCAATTTTTCTGGCCGCTGCTACAGCAGCGGCTGCAACAATACCGAATTTTTCAGGCATTTGGACATGCCTAATTTTTCTGGCCTCTGGTGCTGCACTGTGGCTTCAAAACCCAAACCAAAAAATGGCACATAACAGTGATGAAACTGTTAAGAATAGTACTCAGTCATTAACACACCACTCATATCTGGTGGCAAAGTAGATTGTACGCGCAGTGCCCCAAATTTGAAGTAGGAGGACCGACCAAGCATCTTTTTCCATCTCACGTTCCGAAAAATTATCTATGGGTTCCTAAAAACGATGCCATACCTGTACTCGATTGTGCAAAAGGATGTCATATGTGGTGTTTCATGCTGTTGTGCCTGTTGAGGGTCATGGACCATCATCTAAAAAGGCTGAAGGAGAACGACCTGTACTGGGTGTCCAAGCACGTTTTTTGTTCAATTTCCCGATTCCTCTAAATTATCTCCGGGTTCCGAAAATCAATGCCATATCTGTAATCTATTGTGCAAAAGGATGACATATGTGATGTTTCATGCTGTTGTGCCTGTTGAGGGTCGTGGACCATCATCTAAAAAGGCTGAAGGAGAACGACCTGTACTGGGTGTCCAAGCATGTTTTTTGTTCAATTTCCCGGTTCCTAAAAATTATCTCCGGGTTCCTAAAATTAATGCCATATCTGTAATCTATTGTGCAAAAGGATGGCATATGTGGTGTTTCATGCTGTTGTTTCTGTTGAGGGTACTCCTGGACCCTCGTCTAAAAAGGCTGAAGGAGAACGAGCTGTACTGGGTGTCCAAGCATCTTTTTCTATCTCCCGGTTCCTAAAAATTATCTCTGGGTTCCTAAAATCGATGCCATACCTGTACTGGATTGTTCAAACGGATGGTATATGTGGTGTTTCCTGCTGTTGTTTCTGTTGAGGGTACTCCTGGACCCTCGTCTAAAAAGGCTGAAGGAGAATGAGCTGTACTGGGTGTCCAAGCATCTTTTTCCATCTTCCGGTTCCTAAAAATTATCTCCGGGTTCCTAAAATCGATGCCATACCTGTACTCTATTGTTCAAAAGGATGGCATATGTGGTGTTTCCTGCTGTTGTTTCTGTTGAGGGTCCTGGACCCTCTTATAAAAAGGCTGAAGGAGAACGAAGTGTACTGGTTGTCCAAGCATCTTTTTCCATCTCCCGGTTCCTAAAAATTATCACCGGGTTCCTAAAATCGATGCCATACCTGTACTGGATTTTTCTAAAGGATGGCATATGTGGTGTTTCCTGCTGTTGTTTCTGTTGAGGGTCCTGGACCCTCGTCTAAAAAGGCTGAAGGAGAACGAGCTGTACTGGGTGTCCAAGCATCTTTTTCTATCTCCTGGTTCCTAAAAATTATCTCCGGGTTCCTAAAATCGATGCCATACCTGTACTGGATTGTTCAAAAGGATGGTATATGTGGTGTTTCCTGCTGTTGTTTCTGTTGAGGGTACTCCTGGACCCTCGTCTAAAAAGGCTGAAGGAGAATGAGCTGTACTGGGTGTCCAAGCATCTTTTTCCATCTTCCGGTTCCTAAAAATTATCTCTGGGTTCCTAAAATCGGTGCCATACCTGTACTCTATTGTTCAAAAGGATGGCATATGTGGTGTTTCCTGCTGTTGTTTCTGTTGAGGGTCCTGGACCCTCTTATAAAAAGGCTGAAGGAGAACGAAGTGTACTGGTTGTCCAAGCATCTTTTTCCATCTCCCGGTTCCTAAAAATTATCACCGGGTTCCTAAAATCGATGCCATACCTGTACTGGATTGTTCTAAAGGATGGCATATGTGGTGTTTCCTGCTGTTGTTTCTGTTGAGGGTCCTGGACCCTCGTCTAAAAAGGCTGAAGGAGAACGAGCTGTACTGGGTGTCCAAGCATCTTTTTCCATCTCCCGGTTCCTAAAAATTATCTCCGGGTTCCTAAAATCGATGCCATACCTGTACTGGATTGTTCAAAAGGATGGCATATGTGGTGTTTCCTGCTGTTGTTTCTGTTGAGGGTCCTGGACCCTCTTATAAAAAGGCTGAAGGAGAACGAAGTGTACTGGTTGTCCAAGCATCTTTTTCCATCTCCCGGTTCCTAAAAAAAACAAGACTGCATGTCTTGTTGTTATATTTGGTCAGGGTAATCAGGCAGGCCGTATAGACCTCCCCCGATAGGGGGAGTTACAGGGATTAAAGTGCTAAGAATAGTACTACTTAACACAACCTAGTTACCATGGGTCCCAGACCGCATGTCTTGTTGTTATATTTGGTGAGGGTAATCAGGCAGGCCGTATAGACCTCCCCCGATAGGTGGAGTAAAAGGGATTAAAGTGCTAAGAATAATACTAATATAAACACAAACTAGTTACCATGGGTCCCAGACTGCATGTCTTGTTGTTATATTTGGTGAGGGTAATCAGGCAGGCCGTATAGACCTCCCCCGATAGGTGGAGTAAAAGGGATTAAAGTGCTAAGAATAGTACTAATATAAACACAACCTAGTTACCATGGGTCCCAGACCGCATGTCTTGTTGTTATATTTGGTGAGGGTAATCAGGCAGGCCATATAGACCTCCCCCGATAGGGGGAGTTACAAGGATTAAAGTGCTAAGAATAGTACAACTTAACACAACCTAGTTACCATGGGTCCCAGACCGCATGCCTTGTTGTTATATTTGGTGAGGGTAATCAGGCAGGCCGTATAGACCTCCCCCAATAGGGGGTGTAAAAGGGATTAAAGTGCTAAGAATAGTACAACTTAACACAACCTAGTTACCATGGGTCCCAGACTGCATGTCTTGTTGTTATATTTGGTCAGGGTAATCAGCAGACCATATAGACCTCCCCCGATAGGGGGAGTAAAAGGGATTAAAGTGCTAATAATAGTACTTCTTAACACAACCTAGTTACCATGGCTCCCAGACCCCATGTCTTATTGTTATATTTTGTCAGGGTAATCAGGCAGGCCATATAGACCCCACCTGATCGGGGGAGTTACAGGGATTAAAGTGCTAAGAATAGTACTACTTAACACAGCATAGTTACCATGGCTCCCAGACCGCATGTCTTATTGTTATATTTTGTCAGGGTAATCAGGCAGGCCATATAGACCTCACCCGATCGGGGGAGTTACAGGGATTAAAGTGCTAAGAATAGTACTACTTAACACAACCTAGTTACCATGGCTCCCAGACCGCATGTTTTATTATTATACTTTGTCTGGGTAATCATGCAGCCCATATAGACCTCCCCCGATATCGGGACTAACAGGTATTAAAGTGCTAAGAACAGTATTACTTAACACAACCTAGTTACCATGGGTCCCAGACCACATGTTTTGTTGTTATACTTTGTCAGGGTAATCATGCAGGCCATATAGACCTCCCCCGATAGGGGGAGTAAAAGGGATTAAAGTGCTAAGAATAGTACTACTAAACACAACCTAATTACCATGGGTCCCAAACTGCATGTCTTGTTGTTATACTTTCTCAGGGTAATCATGCAGGCCATATAGACCTACACAGATAGGGGGAGTAACAGGTATTAAAGTGCTAAGAATAGTACTACTTAACACAACCTAGTTACCATGGGTCCCAGACCGCATGTCTACTCTTGTTGTTGTAATTTGTCAGGGTGATCATGCAGGCCATATAGACCTCCCCCGATAGGGGGAGTTACAGGGATTAAAGTGCTACTTAATACAACCTAGTTACCATGGCTCCCAGACCGCATGTTTTATTATTATACTTTGTAAGGGTAATTATATATCTATCAAATCGATCTATTTATCTTCTATCGATTCTATCTAGCTATCAATCTATGTATATCTATATATCAAATCTATCTATCTCGTGGCCGGACTGATTTGAGACAGCCACTTGTGTTTAGGCCAAATTTGAAGTAGGAGGACAGACCAATCATCTTCTTCCATCTCCCTGTTCCAAAAATGCAGCCCATATAGACCTCCCCGATAGGGGGAGTAACAGGTAGTAAACTGCTAAGAATAATACCACTTAACACACCATGGGTCCCAGTCCCAGACCGCATGTCTTATTGTTATACTCTGTCAGGGAAATCATATATCTATCAAATCTATCTATTTATCTATCAAATCTATCTAACTATCAATCGTATCTATCAAATATAAATTGCATCTATTGATCGATGTAATTCGTATCTATCAAATGTATATTGCATCTTTTGATCTATGTAATTCGTATCTATCAAATGTATATTGCATCGATTGATCTATGTAATTCGTATCTATCATCAAATGTATATTGCATCTATTGATCTATGTAATTTGTATCTATCATATGTATATTGCATCTATTGATCTATGTAATGTATGTATCTAACTATCAAATCTATCTAACTCGTGGTTGTGCAAATGGACTGTTTGCAGTTGTTTGCGGTGCATTACACGGGGAGTTTGGTCTGTCACTGTAAAGCGGGCGTAAACCCTTACACTACCTGATCGATACTACATCATAAAAAAGAGAGAGAAAAGATATGCTAAAACAACATACAATAGGGTGCGCAAATATAATATTGGGTGCACAAAAAATGGGAGAGGGGGGGTATCACTCTGTGTAGTGATTGTGAGTGCTGGAATAGCTAAGTGTTCAAATAGTGTTCATGGTATGGTATGAGTGTTGTATATGAAAAAAGATATGTGTTAGAAAGAGGTCGTATCCTTAGTTTATGAAGTGTTTTGAGTGTCGTGACAAAATGTGAACTCAAGGAGTGATATTTTCATACGCCACTTGGAAAGTACAAATCTATATTTGTATTAATATTAATATCAAGCTACACAAAAAAGCTACACAAAAAAGTCCAGACAAAACAAATGAATGAATAAACGTTGAGTAGAGTCGCTGTTACAATCAGCAAATGTGGCAGGCAGCTTCACTCCAAGCCGGTGGTGAGTCGGATAATCTGTAATATTAGAAGTGAAAGAGAGAGCGCCTAATGGTGTGATATCGTTTAAGACCAGATAAATATGATTACTATACACATCCGCCAAATGGATACTCACAAAAGAGTCGGCACTCACAAGTAGTGCATAAAGGCAGGCTGACCTTTGTACAGCAGTCAGTACGCTGAATCTGTCAGATTAGTGTTGTAGATCTGTTGTAATAGAAGAGGGAGAGAGCGCCTAATAGTGCAATATCGTCTGTACCAAAAGCGACACACAGAAAACAAGGGGGGCAATCAGGTGGATACTCACAAAAAAGTTGGCACTAGCAAGTAGTGCATTTGGGCAGGCTGACCTTTAGACAGCAGTCAGTATGCTGAACTACTAGGATTTGTATCCCTCTGGCCAGTAGTATGATAGTTTGCAGATTTTTGTAGATCTTGCTTGTCTTTGCCACCCAAATTTTCTGCACGATAAACGTCTGTGGCACAGTGGTTCTGTGTTAACCAATGATCCTAGGAGAATAATGGAGGTACTCCAAAGAATACACCTGAAGCTGTGTGGTGGCTCAGAGTGTATATGGAACAATTTTCAGTCCATTGAATTCATAATATAAAAACAAACTGAACAAAGGAGAAGTCAGCGAACAAATGCTAGGTGATTTATATTTTAAAAGTATTTATTTAAAGCTAAATACAACGCGTTTCTCGGCCATAATGCTCACTGGCCGTTTCCTCAGGTAAGTATACAAGGTTTACAAGGTATAGCGCTATACCTTGTATACTTACCTGAGGAAACGGCCAGTGAGCATTACGGCCGAGAAACGCGTTGTATTTAGCTTTGAATAAATACTTTTAAAATATAAATCACCTAGCATTTGTTCGCTGACTTCTCATTTGTTCAGTTTGTTTTTATATTATGAATTCAATGGACTGAAATTTGTTCCATATACACTCTGAGCCACCACACAGCTTCAGGTGTATTCTTTGGAGTACCTCCATTATTCTCCTAGGATCATTGGTTAACACAGAACCACTGTGCCACAGACGTTTATCGTGCAGAAAATTTGGGTGGCAAAGACAAGCAAGATCTACAAAAATCTGCAAACTATCATACTACTGGCCAGAGGGATACAAATCCTAGTAGTTCAGCGTACTGACTGCTGTCTAAAGGTCAGCCTGCCCAAATGCACTACTTGCTTGTGCCAACTTTTTTGTGAGTATCCACCTGATTGCCCCCCTTGTTTTCTGTGTGTCGCTTTTGGTACAGACGATATTGCACTATTAGGCGCTCTCTCCCTCTTCTATTACAACAGATCTACAACACTAATCTGACAGATTCAGCGTACTGACTGCTGTACAAAGGTCAGCCTGCCTGTATGCACTACTTGTGAGTGCCGACTCTTTTGTGAGTATCCATTTGGCGGATGTGTATAGTAATCATATTTATCTGGTCTTAAACGATATCACACCATTAGGCGCTCTCTCTTTCACTTCTGATACTACATCATACCTGATGTTTTAAAGCACGTTATTCAAAAAAAATTAGGAATGTTAGGTGATTAAGGCACTTTATGGCTTAAAACCAGACTCTGCATCAACTATGTAATTTTCCGTGGGAGCTTTGCAATGGATCCCGATCCGGCATGCCACAGTCCAGGTGTTAGTCCCCTTGAAACAATTTTTCCATCACTATTGTGGCCAGAAAGAGTCCTTGTGGGTTTTAAAGTTCGCCTGCCTATTGAAGTCAATGGCGGTTCGCGAACAGTAGCGGAAGTTCGAGTTCGCCGTTCGCGAACCAAAATTGTTTAGGTTTGCAACATCACTATTCACTATTTGCTGCTGATTCAGACCTGGATGTAAGTCGGTTCTGATCGATTGGTGGATGGAAGGTCATGTGATGGCAGACTACGTGTAAACCATTAGCAACCAGGAGAGACCGGAGTCTCCACTCTCACGCTTATACTATGGTCCTAGCTGCACATCTTAAGACTGCACTGAGGAGCCCACATCTGATCTTAAGCCGGGTGAGTGAAAACTTGATGCACTCGGACAAACACTGTAAGCTGTAATTTGTTTTTCTGGGATCTGACCTTGCTCACTCCTCACGCTGATTCCTGCTTTGAGCCCTCGGCTGGGTAATTGGTATGTTTTCCTCCCAGCAGTGTGTATAACATAGCAGAGCTAGCAGAGGAGTTTAGCAGGGGTTTAAGTCACTTGCACTTTCCCAGTTGACACTGCTGAATTCTTTATGCCACACGCTTTGGAGTGCATCATTTGTAGTCTCACCCGATCTATGAGATACAGCTTTTGCAGTTTTCCAGCTAATGTCACTTTATTATGGCTCTTTAGCACCACTTGCCTTTTTTTTATATTTTCTACTTCTTGCCGTCTGGATGAGGACTTCGACAGCTGGATGGATCCTTCAAGCGGGACTTCAATAACTGTAAGTGGATCATCGGGGGTTAGTGTTAGGTTTTTCATAAAAGAGCTGATTGCCCTTTTCAGGGCATGGCAAAAGAGATAAATGCCCATACAAATGGCCTTTTCAAGGCAATGGTTAGCTTTAAAAAAAATTTTGTAATTTTTCCTGTTTGGGTAATGCACCCAGTCCTGACTGGAGTTAACTGCCTGTGACTCCGGTGACAGTGCAGCTTCCTGAGAGTGCTGGTTTGCACCCAGGGCTGTGCATGTTGCAGGGTCATAGGATGTGTACCCGGTTTGGCCTGAGAGTGCTGACCCCACCCATGTTTTGTATATGTTTGGGGAAATTACATAAGCCTGTGCACCCTCCATTTTTTCACAGTTGCTTTTTTTCACAGTTGTTTGATTGTGAGCCTGCATTGTGTGGCTGTTTAGGGACCCAGGTTTATTTGGAAGAAACCTTGACGAGGTACCTGAGCTTTTCCCATTTGGCCAGATGCGGTAACTAATTCTTCCATTGCTGCTTTTTATCTTAGTTGAGAGCTTGTGAGTGAGTGCTGGACTTTTTCTGTGTGTTTATATTAAAATATATATTTTTTTTAATTTTTCCTGTTTGGGCCTTGCACCCAGGCCTGACTGGAGTTAACTGCCTGTGACTCTGGTGACAGTGCAGCTTCCTGAGACTGCTGGTTTGCACCCAGGGCTGTGCATGTTGCAGGGTCATTGGATGTGTACCCGGTCTTGCCTGAGAGTGCTGACCCCACCCATGTTTTGTATATGTTTGGGGAAATTACATAAGCCTGTGCACCCTCCATTTTTTACAGTTACTTTTTTTCACAGTTGTTTGATTGTGAGCCTGCATTGTGTGGCTGTTTAGGGACCCAGGTTTATTTGGAAGAAACCTTGACGAGGTACCTGGGCTTTTCCCATTTGGCCAGATGCGGTAACTAACTCTTCCATTCCTGCTTTTTATCTTAGTTGAGAGCTTGTGAGTGAGTGCTGGACTTTTTCCGTGTGTTTATATTAAAATATTTTTTTGTAATTTTTCCTGTTTGGGCCTTGCACCCAGGCCTGACTGGAGTTAACTGCCTGTGACTCCGGTGACAGTGCAGCTTCCTGAGAGTGCTGGTTTGCACCCAGGGCTGTGCATGTCATAGGATGTGTACCCGGTCTGGCCTGAGAGTGCTGACCCCACCCATGTTTTGTGTATGTTTGGGGAAATTACATAAGCCTGTGCACCCTCCATTTTTTCACAGTTGCTTTTTTTCACAGTTGTTTGATTGTGAGCCTGCATTGTGTGGCTGTTTAGGGACCCAGGTTTATTTGAAAGAAACCTTGACGAGGTAGAAACATAGAAACATAGATATTGACGGCAGATAAGAGCCATAGGCCCAGCAAGTATGCCCGACCTTACCTAACAGTATAAACTTATCTAGTTCGTAGGATAGCCCTATGCTTGTCCCATGCATTTTTAAAGTCCCCCACAGTGATAGATGCGGTAATTAATTCTTCCATTGCTGCTTTTTATCTTAGTTGAGAGCTTGTGAGTGAGTGCTGGACTTTTTCTGAGTGTTTATATTAAAATATTTTTTTGTAATTTTTCCTGTTTGGGCCTTGCACCCAGGCCTGACTGGAGTCAACTGCCTGTGACTCCGGTGACAGTGCAGCTTCCTGAGAGTGCTGGTTTGCACCCAGGGCTGTGCATGTTGCAGGGTCATAAGATGTGTACCCGGTCTGGCCTGAGAGTGCTGACCCCACCCATGTTTTGTATATGTTTGGGGAAATTACATAAGCCTGTGCACCCTCCATTTTTTCACAGTTGTTTGATTGTGAGCCTGCATTGTGTGGCTGTTTAGGGACCCAGGTTTATTTGGAAGAAACCTTGATGAGTTACCTGGGCTTTTCCCATTTGGCCAGATGCGGTAACTAATTCTTCCATTGCTGCTTTTTATCTTAGTTGAGAGCTTGTGAGTGAGTGCTGGACTTTTTCTGTGTGTTTAAATTAAAAAAAATGTTTTGTAATTTTTCCTGTTTGGGTCTTGCACCCAGGCCTGACTGGAGTTAACTGCCTGTGACTCCGGTGACAGTGCAGCTTCCTGAGAGTGCTGGTTTGCACCCAGGGCTGTACATGTTGCAGGGTCATTGGATGTGTACCCGGTCTGGCCTGAGAGTGCTGACCCCACCCATGTTTTGTATATGTTTGGGGAAATTACATAAGCCTGTGCACCCTTCATTTTTTCACAGTTGCTTTTTTTCACAGTTGTTTGATTGTGAGCCTGCATTGTGTGGCTGTTTAGGGACCCAGGTTTATTTGGAAGAAACCTTGACGAGGTACCTGGGCTTTTCCCATTTGGCCAGATGCGGTAACTAATTCTTCCATTGCTGCTTTTTATCTTAGTTGAGAGCTTGTGAGTGAGTGCTGGACTTTTTCTGAATGGTTAGCTTATGTTATTTTAGATAGTTATTTTATTTGGGGGTTTCGTTGGGTGTATTGTGGGTTTTACTGTTGGGGGGGTGTTTGTATTTTTTTATTGGTAAAAGAGTTGATATCTTTGGGACAATGCCCCACAAAAGGCCATTTGTATAGTTATATTTTTGGTAATTAGTTACTATTTTTAGAGTAGTGTTAGGATTTTTTAATTTGTAGTTTAATTTTTTTAATTGCTAGTTAGTTTAATTGTAGTTTCATAATTATATTAGTTTCATTGTTAGTTTAAAATATTTTTTTGTAATTTGACAAGTAAGTTTAAATTTAAGTTAAGCTAGGGAATTTGTAATTATAATATAAAGTTAGTGGGTCGATAGATTTAAGGGTTAATATTTTTTGTGGGGGGCTTGCGGTTTAGGGGTTAATAGGTTTATTATAGCTGTGATGTGGGCGGGCGGCAGATTAGGGGTTAATAATATTTAAATAGTGTTTGCGATACGGGAGGGCGGCGGTTTATGGCTTAATAAGTATATTATAATGTTTGTGATGTGGGAGGGTGGCAGTTTAGGGGTTAATAAGTATATTATAGTGTTTGCGATGCGGGAGGAGAGCGGCTGTTTAGGGGTTAATAGGTTTATTATAGTGGCAACAATTTTCGGGAGTTGAGGAATAGGGGTTAATAAATTGTAATAGTGGTGGTGATGTCCGGAGCAGCAGATTGGGGTTAATAAGTATATTATAGTGTTTGCGATGCAGGAGGGTGGCGATTTAGGGGTTATAGGTTTATTATAGGGGCAACGATGTTGGGGAGCGGAGGAATAGGGGTTAATAAATTTTAATAGTGGCGGCAATGTCCGCAGCGGCAGATTAGGGGTTAATAAGTATATTATAGTGTTTGCGATGTGGGAGGGCCTCGGTTTAGGGGTTAATAGGTAGTTTATGGGTGTTAGTGTACTTTGTAACACTTTAGTTATGAGTTTTATGTTACAGCTTTGTAACATAAAACTCATAACTACTGACTTTCAGATGGCGGTACGAATCTTGTCGGTATAGGGTGTACCGCTCACTTTTTAACCTCCCAGGCAAACTCAAAATACTGGCGCTATGGGAGTCCCATTGATAAAGGACATTTTTAAAAGTGCGGTACTGACGTTGCGTGACTGGCTAAAAGGTGTGCGGTACACCTATACCGACAAGACTTGTAATAGCAGCGTTAGGGAAAAGGAAGCGTTATGGACCATAACGCTGCTTTTTCACTCATAACGCCAAACTAGTAATCTAGGTGTAAGTTAGTAGGCCTGAATTATTTTTTTCTTAAAGGGACACTGAACCCAATTTTTTTCTTTTGTGATTCAGATAGAGCATGCAATTTTAAGCAATTTTCTAATTTACTCCTATTATCAAATTTTCTTTGTTTTCTTGCTATCTTCATTTGAAAAAGAAGGCGTCTAAGCTTTTTTTTTGGTTCAGAATTCTGGATAGCACTTTTTTATTGATGGATGAATTTATCCACCAATCAGCAAGGACAACCCAGGTTGGTCACTAAAAATGGGCCGGCATCTAAACTTACATTTTTGCATTTCAAATAAAGATACCAAGAGAATGAAGAAAATTTGATAATAGGAGTAAATTAAAAAGTTGCTTAAAATTGTATGCTCTATCTGAATCACGAAAGAAAAAAATTGGGTTCAGTGTCCCTTTAAACTTAAATTGTACAGTACACACTGCTGTTGCTTTAGTGAATTTAACTTTATGAAGAGCGACTAAAATAAAAACAAAATCTATATTATTAGTTAAAAAAATAAAACATATCATCTTATAGTGCAGCACAATTAAATAATTTGATTTCTGTTATTAAATCTATATGCAGTTCTGCACAACTACTAGTAGTAGCATGACTGTGTGTGTACACTGCACTGCATATTGCACAAACCTATCATAAAATATATTAATAAATAAATCAACGTAGTGTTGTATAATTTGTTCTGTAATTTTTTTTATACTTTTATCAATACTTAGTGTTGTAGTAGACTAGAGCAAACTTACGGCTAGATTACGAGTTGTGCGTTAAGGTAAAAAAGCAGCGTTAAAAGGTCCTAACGCTGCTTTTTTACGCCCGCTGGTATTACGAGTCTTGCAGGTATAGGTGTACCGAAAACTTTTTTTGGCCTTACCGCAAATCAACTTACGTAAATTTTGTAAAGTCTTTTTTCTATGGGACTTCCATAGCACCAGTATTACGAGTTTTTCCTGGGAGGCCAAAAAGTGAGCGGTACAGCCTATACCAACAAGATTCCTAACGCATTTTAAAGTCAGTAGTTATGAGTTTTACGCTACAAAGCTGTAGCATAAAACTCATAACTAAAGTGCTAAAAAGTACACTAACACCCATAAACTACCTATTAACCCCTAAACCGAGGCCCTCCCGCATCGCAAACACTAAAATAAAATGATTAACCCCTAATGTGCAGCTCGGACATCGCCGCCACTATAATAAACATATTAACCCCTAAACCGCCGCACTCCCGCCTTGCAAAAACTAGTTAAATATTAATAACTCCTAATCTGCTGCCCCAACATCGCCGCCACCTACATTATATTTATTAACCCCTAATCTGCCATCCCCGTCACTATTCTAAATTTATTAACCCTTTAAACCTAACCCTAACACCCCCTAACTTAAATATAATTTAAATAAATCTAAATACAAATTCCTATCATTACCTAAATTATTCCTATTTAAAACTAAATACTTACCTATAACATAAACCCTAAGCTAGCTACAATATAACTAATAGTTACATTGTAGCTAGCATAGGGTTTGTTTTTATTTTACAGGCAAGTTTGTATTTATTTTAACTAGGTAGAATAGTTGCTAAATAGTTATTAACTATTTTCTAACTACCTAACTAAAATTAATACAAATTTACCTGTAAAATAAAACCTAACCTAAGTTACAAAAACACCTAACACTACACTACAATTAAATAAATTCCCTACATTAAATACAATTAAATAAATTAAATAAAATTAACTAAATTACCACAAAAAAATCACTAAATTACAAAAAATAAAAAACAAATTACAAGATCTTTAAACTAATTACACCTAATCTAATAGCCCTATCAAAATAAAAAGCCCACCCAAAAAAAAAAAAAAAACTTGCCTAAACTAAACTACCAATAGGCCTTAAAAGGGCCTTTTGCGGGGCATTGCCCCAAAGAAATCAGCTCTTTTACCTGTAAAAAAAAAAATACAAACAACCCCCCAACAGTAAAACCCACCACCCACACAACCAACCCTCCAAATAAAAGCCTAACTAAAAAAAAAACCTAAGCTCCCCATTGCCCTGAAAAGGGCATTTGGATGGGCATTGCCATTAAAAGGGTATTTAGCTCTATTGCAGCCCAAAGCCTTAACCTAAAAAATAAACCCACCCAATACACCCTTAAAAAATCCTAACACTAACCCCCGAAGATTCACTTAGCGGGAGAAGTCTTCATCCAAGCGGCAAGATGTCCTCAACAAAGCCGGCATTAGTGGTCCTCCAGACGGGCAGAAGTCTTCATCTAGATGGCATCTTCTATCTTCATGCATCCGGCGTGGAGTGGTTCCATCTTCAAGACATCCGTCGCGGAGCATCCTCTTCTTTCAATGGCTAATGGCTAATGACGAATGAAGGTTCCTTTAAATTACATCATCCAAGATGGTGTCCCTTGAATTCCGATTGGCTGATAGAACTCCCTAGAGCAGTGGGTTTGGAGCACTGAGGAAAACTCACATGGTACCTACCAATGGCTGTGACTGGCTGCAATTCCTTAAAACAAAGGGACTGTCTCTGCTTTTCTGTAATGTAAACATGCAATGTGTATGGCTGCAACTTTTCAATTGTGTCAAATGAATTAACATTGTCTGGTCAGAGGCTGTGCCTGGGCCCTGTACCATTATTAGGCTTGACCACATCATCATTTGGTTTCCATTTTTTTTTTCTTTCTTTCAAAAGAGCTTTATTGGTCAATACAAGGTACAGGAGAAAAAATATGCGACAAATTACATACACATACAATGCAAATTACAAGGGCTGGTTTAAGAGCCAATGTCCATATCCTGAAAACTGAGCAAGTACATTTTGTATATTACAATTTTATGCTGTATTATAATCCATTGACTGCCCTTAGTCTTATAACACTGGTACAATTTTCTGTGGATGTTCTCAATGAGATAATTCTCCATCTCCTGTTTTACCTACTTCTTTGTATTCAGTGAATAGCTCTACTTTTTCCACAAAATTTTCCATATTGTCCTGTTGCAGTCCATAAACATCTTGATGAGAGATAACATAAGAAAGAACAACAAGAACTTAAACATAATATAAAATGTATCCAGTATCCTCCACGCTAGAGGACAAAGCTATTGTATAACACAACAGTAGTATATGAAATAATAAGCATACCATAACTTGGTTACAGTTTGCCATTTGTCAATTATTCACTCACCAAAGGGGAAAAAAGCGGGGGGGGGGGGAAGGGGGTTGAAAGAGTAAGAAAGGGAGATAGGGAAGAAAGAAGGGGGGAAATACATCAGAGGGAAGAAGAAAGAAAGGAGAAGTAACCTATTCTCCGCCAGCCCACACACATCGCTGTTTTCTCCAGCCAAATATCCCAACATCTCACGTACCACCCCCCCACATCTGAAGCATAAGGTTGTGACTATCTAGCTTTGATATTTTAGCATAATGGTATTTCTCAAGCATCAAGAGATTCTGCACTTTATGTTTCCATTCTATTAGTGTTGGTGTCTGTGTAGATTTCAAGTTTTTCGCACCCTCTAACATCAGATACAAAAGGGATTTCTTGATTGGGTCTCGTATTTTAAAGGGGATATGAAAAAGTAATGTCTCCGGGCATCTTGGAATATCTATCCCTAAGATCCCCTGCATCTCTTCCCACACTGCGGACCAATAAGGGTCTAGCAAGGGGCAATCCCACCAGATATGGACCATGGAACCCAGCTCCCCACATCCCCTCCAGCACCTGTCGGAAGTGTTTGGGTAAATTGTCTTAAGCCGTGAGGGTGTGAGAAACCAGCGGCTTAAGTGTTTGTATTGGGACTCCTGTGTGTGTGCTGAGACTGAAGTAGATTTAATAGCGCGGAACATCCAACGCCACTCTTCTTCCGTGAACTCTACCTCCAGCTCTCTGTGCCACATTCTAGTATATACTGGGAGTACACTCCCCTCATGGATAAGTAGATGTGTGTATAACAGTGAGATCAAATGTCTGGAGGAGGTGTTCTTTGTACATAGCTGTTCAAATGGTGTAAGTTTTCACATCAGTTGCTGTTTGTATCTGTGGGTGGTAATGTAATGGCATGTTTGTAGGACTTTCCTACACCTTGGTATGTTTACCATCAGGTCTCTCTCAAGCTCCTCCCACATCTTCACCCTATTGTCTATTATGTAAGTACCTACATGGTTGTTGATCAAAGAGGTTTGCCCTAGTGTTTTGATTTGCAGTGGGAGTTCAGGATTCCCATATAGAGGTGTTAGGGGCGAATATATTGTCAAAATGTGTGGGTCAGTCTGTAAGGTCTTATCCCACTCCATGAATAGTACATCTAATATTGGAAAATGGGTAAGGTCTGCCTATCTGTGTCTCTTATGCATCCAAAGGAGGGAGGCAAGATCCCCAGTTTGCAATGCTTCTCTGTCTAGCTGAATCCAAAATTTTTGATTGCAGCCTTGACATCATTCTACCACTCTCTGGAGTAGTATGGCTCTCCTATAGAGCAAAAGATTTGGAAGACCCAATCCTCCCTCATCTCTGGGTAAATACATAGTCTTCTTATTCACTCTAGGTCTCAACCCCTGCCAAACATAATCCTCTATTATTTTTTGCAAGGATGGGAGGAACATCACTGGGAGAGGTATCGGTAAAGTCTGGAGCACATATAATATCCCAGCCATGAGATTGATTTATGTCTCCATGAGGAAAGGTCTGCTGTAATCACTGTCTTAATAGGTACATAGTTCATGGAAAACATATCTGTCACACTGGCTGCCAGGTTAATACCCAAATATTTTAAGGATTTGTCTGTAAGTACAAAGGGGCTATGCATCCTGAGCCAGGTCAAAGAAGCAGGCATCAGAGAAACACTCAAAAGTTCTGACTTAGTGTCATTGAGATGAAAATGAGATACCTCACCACATCTTCTAAACTCCTCCAACAGAGCCGGTGTAGTTGTCTCTACATCTGTGATAGTGAGTAATAGATCATTTGCATACATGGCCAACTTATTTTCCCTACCCCTCATCTCTATCCCTTTAATAAGGGGGTTAGCTCTGATATTACTTGCTAACGCCTCAATGGAGATGGCAAACAGCAGGGGTTTAAACGGACACACCTGATTAGTCCCATTGGAAATAACAAAGGAATCTGAAAGATTTGCCTGAGGAAAAAGCATGGTTACCGCTTAGAAACGCGTAGCATTTTGTACTGACCACAGGTTTATACTATATATCTGTGAATTGTTTTTACAACTTTTTTTATTAAATACATGTGTTCTTTCTTTTATACACTGGAGTCTCCTTCCTTTTTTTTTTTTTTAAATATAATTTTTTATTTATTTTCAAACTTATAGAAGTAACAATGAGGGACACGCAGGTCCCAAACACAAACATCAATGGCATACAGGAGTATATGGTTACAAATAGGGCCAGGGGTCCCAAAGATGAGAAACAATAAAATATTAATAAGATTAGATGGACTCCCCTGGTGGAGAGATGACATCTCACATTAGTCTGAGGACAAATGGGATATCTGAAAAGGAACCTATATAACACAACACATGTCTTGGAGTCAGAACAAAGTCTAGGGAGGGGGGAGGGGGAAGGAGGGGGGGGGGGAGTACAGAAGAGGAGAGGGAAAAAATGAGGAAGATGGTAGATAGATCAAGAAAAGTCAGGCTGTAGGCTTTAGGACGTGACAGGAGGGCTCCAGGAAGTATCAAACTTGTCTTTCCAATCGGCCCAAGCAAGTTCGAATATATCCAGTTTGTTTAAGTCAAAATATATAGTCTTTTCCATGGTGTATAAGAAGGCCATGGTTTTCTCAATCTCGTTCCATGAAGGGGGTTTTTCTTTTTTCCAGGACCTAGCCAGATTAGTCTTAATAGAGGCCAATAAGTAGGTACTGAAGATAGCTTGATGCTTAGGTAGATCCTGTAAGCCCAGGTGGAGCAAAGCTGTAGTCGGGCCAGGCGGAATTCTGATTCCAAAATCAGTAAGGGCGCGGAAACCTTGAGACCATAAGAAAGTAATTTTAGGGCATTCCCACCAAATGTGGAGCATGGTGCCCTGCAAACCACAGTTCCTCCAGCAAAGAGGCGACACACCTGGGTACATCCTTGCTAGGCGTGTGGGAACCAGGTACCAGTGAGAAATCACCTTGTAATAAGTTTCGAACATAGTGATGCAATGGAGGGTTTTTTTCGTCAGAAGGATGGCCCTTTGCCAGGCGTCTACCGAGATTTGAGAATGCAATAAAGCATCCCAGATCTGTAAGTGCGGGGCAATTTCAGGCGGGACAGTGCCATCGAGAGTCCCGTAATGGAACGATAATGGCCGGATAAGTCTGTGACCCGTCTTCCAGACAGACTCCCATGGGGTGGACTGACGAGAGGTGGTGGGGAGAAAACCCCAACTTCTCAGGAGACTTTTAATCCTGATAGTTTCAAAAAAGAGGACCGGAGGAATATCCCCAGGGGAGCCCAGGAGAGTTGGGTCTATAAAGCCATCGGGCTGTGATGCGGACCAGAAGTCCGAGACCCGCCGAATCCCTAGTCTGGCCCATATATTCGGGTGAGTATCCGCCAACCCAGAGAGCAGACCAGCCACCGAAGTGATAGGGGAAGGGTGGGGGGCAATCAGTTGGCGATGCCGGATCTTGTCCCAGACCTGAAGGCATTCTGTGATGACTAGATTGCTGATACCTAAAATTCTGCGACTGTGCGGAGGAGTCCAAATAATATCCTTGAGCAGGACATTATGGGGTAAAGAGGCCTGTTCAATCTCGCGCCATTTATCACGGGACTGAAGAACTCCCCACTGGGAAATGTGGGTAAGCATGGCCCCCTCGTAGTATTTTACCACAGAAGGGGAAGCCAGGCCTCCTAGATGTATAGGAAATTTCAGTTTTTTTTGAGCTATCCTGGGGGTCAAGCCCTTCCAAATAAACTTTGTTATTTCACTCTGGAACTGTAGCAAGAGTGACATAGGGACTCTGATGGGAAGGCACCTAAACAAGTAGGTGAGCTTAGGGAGGAAAGACATTTTAACAGAGGCTATACGCCCCATCCATGAGATGGACTTGTGATCATCATTTTTAAGGATCTCAGTTCTGACAGCAAGGGGATGTAATTATCCTTGACCATTTTTGAGGCATTGTTAGATATTCTAACCCCCAGGTGTGTGACCTGCTCCTGTGACCATTTGAAGTTATACCTTTTCTTTAAACTGTTAATGTAATTGTGGGGGTATCCCCACCAATATATCTCTGTCTTTTGAGTGTTCAATTTATAAAATGAGAGGTCACCAAAAGTCTTCAGAACATCCAACAGTCTGGGGACAGCTCTACCGGGGTCCGCAGTGAAGATTGTGATATCATCTGCGAATAGTGCAATTTTTTGCAGAGTGCCTGAGAGCATTATCCCTGGAAGGGAGGCATCGTCCCGGATATGGGCAGCCAAGGGCTCGATCGCAAGGGCAAACAACAGCGGAGACAGGGGGCACCCCTGTCTAGTACCATTGGAGATGTTGAAAGGGTCAGACTGAAAGCCAAGACCCCTAACAGCGGCCGACGGGGCAGAATATAGCGCCTGGATAGCCCTGCATGTGGACTGAGGGAAGTTAAAGGTTTTGAGGGTTTCCCACAAGTAGGACCAGCGGATGCGGTCAAAAGCCTTCTCGGCATCCAAAGAGATAACCGAGAAAGGCTTCTGCATTCTGGTAGATTCACACACAATATTAACAAGACGCCTAGTATTGTCCGGCCCCTCGCGCCTGTGAATGAACCCTACTTGGTCCGGACCTATAAGGTGCGGAAGAAGCCTGCTAATACGGTTGGCAAGAATTTTAGAGTAAACCTTCACGTCCACGTTAATTAAAGAAATTGGCCTGTAGCTTGCACAGGACGAAGGGTCCTTATCTGGTTTTGGCAGAGTGACTATGGCTGCTTTTAAGAATTCCTCCCTCAAGGAACCTTCATCACTTGCTAAGGTAAAAAACCTCTGCAAGTAGGGGGATAGTTCATTGACAAATACCTTATAAAACTGGGCAGAAAAGCCATCAGGCCCTGGAGCCTTGAAGGGTTTTAGATTTTTTATCGTTAGCTTAATCTCCGCCAAAGAGAAAGGGGCTGTGAGAGAGTCTTGTTGCTCTGTAGTAAGAGTGGGGAGGTTAGCAGAGGCCAGGAAGTCTCTGATATCCTGGCTAGTAGTTGGGGTGAGAGTCTCCGAATTTTCGATATTGTAAAGTTTGGAGTAAAAGTCAGCAAAACATTCTCCAATCTGAGAGGGCCTCTTATGCAACTTGCCATTATAATTGATCTGGGAAATGCGGGAGTTACTATGCTTATGCCTGAGCCTTTTAGCAAGCATAGTGTCAGGTCTATTACCTTTGTAATAGTATAACTGTTTTAGTTTGCTGAGATTAGTTTGTGTGTGGCGGAGCTCTAGGAGGTTGATATGCTCCTTAACTGTAGCAATCTGCGCAGCTACATCGAGGCTAATGGAAGCGCGATTTAGGGATTCCAAGGATCTGAGTTTTGCGTGTGCCTGCGCAAGGGTAAGGCCCGCTTGCTTTCTCAGTGCTCCTTGTTTGCGAATGATAAGGCCCCTGATAGTTGCTTTGATCGCGCCCCAGAGAATATCGTCTGAGGTCTGGCCGTTGTCATTACAAACTAACAGTTCAGTCAGGTCCCGTCTTAATTCCTCTCTGAACGGGATGTCGGCCAAAATGTGCCTAGGGAGGCACCAATTGGATTTACTAGGCATTCTATCTGAGAGAAACAGCCCTGCCGTTACAAGGTCATGATCTGACCAGGAACAGAGGGGGATACTGGAGCAGGAGACCGAGTCCAAAGACCCAGCCTGACAAAAGATGTAGTCCAGCCGGGAGTAAGTTTTGTGGGGGATAGAGAAATGGGTGAAGTCCCTATCGTTGGGATGTAAACTTCTCCAGATGTCGAAGTATCCAAATTGTGACATTACTGCCCTAAATTGGGCAGAGACATATGTCTCTTGTGAAGGTTTACTGCCAGCTTGAAGCTGTTTGCGGTCGAGAGTAGGCTCCCATGTCATGTTGAAGTCTCCCGCGATCAAGACCCTCCCTTGCTTGATCGTATCAAGCGTCTGCAAAATAGTACGAAGAGATGCAGGCTGCCGGGAGTTGGGGAGATAGACTGAGACCAATGTATGAAGAACATGGTCCAGTTTACAAACCAGAATTGTATATCTGGCTTGAGGGTCAGTAAGTGCGTAAATTTGCTCGTAGGCGATCCTGTTGTGAAGCAGGATGGCCGTCCCTCTAGCTTTTTTGGAGAAGGGTGAGTGTTCCAGGACTTTATAGGAACGGGAGTGAAAATATTGAGTGGCGCCCGACTGCCAGTGAGTCTCCTGCAGGAAGACTACGTCGGGATTGTGAAATTTAAGTTCACGAGACAAAAGACTCCTTTTAAAGGGGGAGTTAAGCCCCCTGACATTGTGTGTGAGCACCTTTAAAGAGTGCACCATCTCTCGGCCTTGGCCTGGGGACAGGAGATAGAATGGAAAACGAAAGGAGGGGGTTAGGGGGGGAAATTATGATAAGAAGTCAGTTCAGAGGTGTTGTGATAGGAAATGAGGTGAAAATAGTTCACCTATGTGGAACCCTGGCGTGGGCTACCTATGTGGGGGGGGAGCTAGGAATAGGAACAGAGAGAGAGCCGAAACTATCGGCCCCCCTCTGTGCACACGGGAAGGATATAAAGAAATCTATAAACATAAATTAAACCTGTGAAATCAGCAATGGAAATGTACATACAACCATAACAAACCTGAGAAAGGTACGAAGCATCCAGACTAGGTAAGTATAAAGTCAGTCATAGCATGTTGAGAAAAAATAAATTCTTGTGCTATCTGAAGGGTGGAGGTAATACTATGCCTATTCATTTAGAGATGAATGACCTGTGCTGGGTTGACCACATATAGTATTAGAAAGCATGCATAAACACTGATAATGCAAACCTGCACATGAAATACAAGAAGGAATAAATAATAATATTAACTGTAACTTTAGACCCAACGTGGGCCGACCTATGCTGGGTTGATCCCATGTAGTATTAGAAGACATATATAAACACTGGTAATGTAAATATGCACATAGAGTAGGACCCTCCATAAAGAATGGGCCCTATGTTAGGTCATGATGACAGGTTAATGCTGTTGTTGACCAATGGTGCCATACATTCAAGAGGAGGGGTCTTGAGGACCCAGAGAGTCCTGTGTCTGCTGCGTTTTTTGCCTTTTGGAGCGCTGATCCTTAGCAGTCCATTCTGGGGCAGTAGCCCTCAATTTTGCCTTAATGGGAATGGGTTCCGTCGTGCCTCCTTTGGTGAGACCCCACTGTGCCAGCAACACAGTGCCCTGGGCCAGTGAAGAAATTATATGGGTTTGATTGTCCCTTGTAATTAACAACTTGGACGGGTATCCCCATCTGTATCTGATGCCAGCATTTCTGAGAGCCAGTGTGACTGGTTGGTACTGCCTTCTGAATTGTAGGGTGTGAGCCGACAAGTCGGGGAGAAGCTGGATGGTTTGGAACTTTTCCGGCAACTGAGGCTTACGGGAGGCGGCCTGCATCAGCTTGTCTCTAAAGATGAAACTGTGGAAACATGCTATAACGTCTCTTGGTTTTTCTTGCGAGACGGACCTGGGGCGTAGAGCTCTGTGAACTCTTTCAATAGTGGAAGTTAGGCCCTCCATAGGACCCAACAGGCTACCAAAGAGCTCTTGGAGAAAACCCTGTAAGTCTGTTGGTGTAATGTGCTCCGGTATACCCCGAAATCTTATATTATTTCTGCGGGCCCTATCCTCAACATCCGCCAGTTTAAACTCGAGCTGACTCAGCTGGTCAGCCAAAGATTCAGAGTAGGCCAAGAGGTTGGATTGATCCGTAACGATATCATCCTGCCGCCTTTCCAGAGAGTCCACCCTTTCACCTATTTCTGAAATGTCTTTTTTGAGCTCGGCGTGATTTTTTTGAATTTCTTTGGTGATGGAGCGAGTTTGGTTAATGAGCATCTTCTGAAGGGTATCCTCAGTAATGAATCTCCTTCCTTTTTTATTCATCATTTTGGAGTTTATCTACCGCTGTAGCAGAATATTACCTGGGCTTATATGTGCACTAGGTCACCGTAATATACCTAGTATGCTCCATTTGCACTACTGTGTGCAACTTAATCTCTGAGTATCCGTTCTTTGTGAACAGTTGGTTTGAATTTTACATCTAAGTGATCTGCACTAGGGGTCACCCTCTTTTTTCCTTCCTCGAATCTGAAAGAACGCCATTCACCTTAATCTGTGCACTTGGGTTAGAATATAGTGAAAAGACTATCTTAAGAAATTTGTCCCTAAAGCCCATCTTCTCCAAAACAGTCCTTAGAAAGTGCCAACTCACCATGTCAAATGCTTTTTCAGCATCTGTGGACAACAGGGCGAGCGGCGTCCCCCTCCTTCTGGAGTGGGCAATCAACTGCGTCACTTTAAGGGTATTATCCCTCGCCTCCCTCCCAGTGATAAACCCTACTTGATCTTCCACAATTAGACCAGGAAGATACTTATTTACTCTATTTTCTAAGGCCTTGGCCAGGATCTTGACATCAGTATTCAGCAATGAAATTGGTCTGTATCTTTGCGGTATATCTGCTGGTTTCCCCGGTTTAGGGATAACTGTGATGTACGCTGTCAACATGGTCGACGGTAACTGCTCCAGGTCAGGCAGTCTATTAAATAGGTTCTGTAAATGCGGAAGCAAGCCTGTCATAAACGTCTTATAATATTTGGCCCCCAGTCCATCTGGACCCGGGCTTTTCCCATTTGGAAGGTCTTTTACTGCTGCTTGTAATTCTTCCCGGGTAAAAGGGAAATCAAGAAAGTCAATGGCGTCTTGGTTCAATGTTTGTAATTTAGTGTTAAGTATGTACTCCTGTGCCTTATGTCTATTTGTGGCCCTCTCATGAGTCACTGCAGGTGTTAGTGTATCTAGATTGTACAGTCTGCTGTAGTAAGTACGAAATATGTCTGCTATGGCAGAACTGTCATTATGAGATTTCCCTGCACTGTCTCTAAGGGTGTGGACAAAGGATTTCAGCTGTGAACGATGCAAGGCCCTGGCCAACAGCCTTCCTGATATATTCCCCCCTTCATAATATTTTTGTCGTAGTAAGAGAGCCCTGCACTGATTATCCTCTTGCAGGTATTGTTTAAACTCATATTTATATCATAGTATTCTGTTATCATAGAGGTAATGTCCTCCTGTACTATTGGATTGTCTAAAAGAGAGTCCTCAAGTCTCCATATATATGGGGTGGCTGGTTTGTCTGGCCACATCATTTCAAAGGTAACCCACGCGTGGTTGGACCAAGTAATAGAGGATATATCACTGCGTGTAATGTATGCTATACCCTTTGAGTCGGTAAATAGAAAGTCTATGCAGGAGTATTTCTTATGTGGGCTAGAGTAGTAGGTGTAGTCTGTTTCTGTCGGGTGCATAGTTCGCCAGATATCATGCAACATATGATCTTTGAACACTGTGTTAATTTGTTTTAGGACATGGAGTGGTACACTTGAAACCCTGTTGGAGGTGTCCAGTTTTGGGTTAAGTGGAGCATTAAAATCTCCACCCACAAACAAAACCCCCTTAGTCAATTCAAGTAATTTACTTAAGAGGTTTCTAAAAAAGACATGCTGAGCAATGTTGGGAGCATATATATTTGCTAATGTGACCTGTCTACCATATAATAGGCCCACCACTATAACATATCTGCCCTCTTTGTCTCTTTCCACTTTCTGTAGTTGAAAAGGTGTTCTACTGTGTAGAACACCTATCAGAATATTCTGTTTGAGTGTGCCTGATGAGAAGTAGGCAGTGGGGTATCTACTGTTATGCCATTTGGGCTCTTTGTTCCTAGTGAAATGTGATTCTTGTATAAAAATAACATCTCCCTGTAATTTCTGTAAATCACGTAGGACTATAGACCTTTTTCCTGGGTTATTTAAACCTTTCACATTAATCATTAGGAATTTTAGTGGGTGTTTCTTTGGTTTGAGGTGTGTGGGAATCATTATGCTGTAAAAATCCATTGCGAGTGTAAGAGAGAAGAAAAAGAGTCAAGAAAAGTAGGAGAAGAGAGAGAAAGAAAAGAAGAGAGATAAGGAGAGAAAAAAAGTGGGGGGGGGGGGAAGGAGATGGAGTGTGGTAAACCGGCAAATAAAAGAGGATGTAAGTGTTTACTTTTTAACAAGTCTCCCAAACGGGTGAGAGTCTAAGCTATAATAACAAAGTTATACTGCAACACCAATTAGAAAAGTAATAGGGGAAAAGGATAACTCAAATGAAAAGAAAAAGGGGAGTAAAGGGGAGCCCATAACTTGCCCAGTTAGAAATTTCAAAGTTAAGCTGAACAATCATAAAAAAACAATTTAATACTTGAATTATAACTGGATCTGCAAACATGAGATCATGATAAAACATTTCTATTTATAAAAACCGAGGGGAGACTGCTAATACCAGTCGGGGTAGGGGGAACATATTCTCTCTAGTATATAACAGTTGAATCTAATTTGCTTGCATTAATTAGAACAGACATAGTTGCTTGCTATGATGAAAACAGTTATTATGTAGATATAAGTAAAACCGATCCAGACAGCCCAAAGTCCACCCTGTCCATCACTCGCCGGGCAAGAAACACACAGCATTACCCCTGCAAATAATCGCCTAGATTTAGAGTTCTGCGTTAGCCATCAAAAGCAGTGTTAAGGGGTCCTAACGCTGCTTTTTACCACCCGCTGGTATTTAGAGTCAGTCAGGAAAGGGTCTAACGCTCACTTTCCAGCCGCGACTTTTCCATACCGCAGATCCCCTTACGCCAATTGCGTATCCTATCTTTTCAATGGGATCTTCCTAACGCCGGTATATAGAGTCTTGGCTGAAGTGAGCGTTAGAACTCTAACGACAAAACTCCAGCCACAGAAAAAAGTCAGGAGTTAAGAGCTTTATGGGCTAACGCTGGTTTATAGAGCTCTTAACTACTGTGCTATAAAGTAAACTAACACCCATAAACTACCTATGTACCCCTAAACTGAGCCCCCCCCCCACATCGCCGCCACTCTAATAAAAATTTTTAACCCCTAATCTGCCGACCGCACACCGCCGCCACATACATTATACCTATGCACCCCTAATCTGCTGCCCCTAACATCACCGACACCTACATAATATTTATTAACCCCTAATCTGACCCCCCAACGTTGCCGCTACGTTACCTATACTTATTAACCTCTAATCTGCTGACCGGACCTCGCCGCTACTATAATAAATGTATTAACCCCTAAAGCGCCTCACTCCCGCCTCAAAAACCCTATAATAAATAGTATTAACCCCTAATCTGCCCTCCCTAACATCTTTGACACCCAACTTCAAGTATTAACCCCTAATCTGTTGACCGGACCTCGCCGCTACTCTAATAAATGTATTAACCCCTAAAGCTAAGTCTAACCCTAACACTAACACCCCCCTAAGTTAAATATAATTTTTATCTAACAAAATAAATTAAATCTTATTAAATAAATTATTCCTATTTAAAGCTTAATACTTACCTGTAAAATAAATCCTAATATAGCTACAATATAACAAATAATTATATTGTAGCTATTTTAGGATTTATATTTATTTTACAGGCAACTTTGTATTTATTTTAACTAGGTATAATAGCTATTAAATAGTTATTTACTATTTAATAGCTACCTAGTTAAAATAATAACAAAATTACCTGTAAAATAAATCCTAACCTAAGTTACAATTAAACCTAACACTACATTATCAATAAATAAATTAACTAAACTACCTACAATTACCTACAATTAAATCAACTAAACTAAATTACAAAAAAAACAAACACGATCAGTCAATACAGGGAGTGCAAAATTATTAGGCAAGTTGTATTTTTGAGGTTTAATTTTATTATTGAACAACAACCATGTTCTCAATGAACCCAAAAAACTCATTAATATCAAAGCTGAATAGTTTTGGAAGCAGTTTTTAGTTTGTTTTTAGTTATTGCTATTTTAGGGGGATATCTGTGTGTGCAGGTGACTATTACTGTGCATAATTATTAGGCAACTTAACAAAAAACAAATATATACCCATTTCAATTATTTATTTTTACCAGTGAAACCAATATAACATCTCAACATTCACAAATATACATTTCTGACATTCAAAAACAAAACAAAAACAAATCAGTGACCAATATAGCCACCTTTCTTTGCAAGGACACTCAAAAGCCTGCCATCCATGGATTCTGTCAGTGTTTTGATCTGTTCGCCATCAACATTGCTTGCAGCAGCAACCACAGCCTCCCAGACACTGTTCAGAGAGGTGTACTGTTTTCCCTCCTTGTAAATCTCACATTTGATGATGGACCACAGGTTCTCAATGGGGTTCAGATCAGGTGAACAAGGAGGCCATGTCATTAGATTTTCTTCTTTTATACCCTTTCTTGCCAGCCACGCTGTGGAGTACTTGGATGCGTGTGATGGAGCATTGTCCTGCATGAAAATCATGTTTTTCTTGAAGGATGCAGACTTCTTCCTGAACCACTGCTTGAAGAAGGTGTCTTCCAGAAACTGGCAGTAGGACTGGGAGTTGAGCTTGACTCCATCCTCAACCCGAAAAGGCCCCACAAGCTCATCTTTGATGATACCAGCCCAAACCAGTACTCCACCTCCACCTTGCTGGCGTCTGAGTCGGACTGGAGCTCTCTGCCCTTTACCAATCCAGCCACGGGCCCATCCATCTGGCCCATCAAGACTCACTCTCATTTCATCAGCCCATAAAACCTTAGAAAAATCTTGAGATATTTCTTGGCCCAGTCTTGACGTTTCAGCTTGTGTGTCTTGTTCAGTGGTGGTCGTCTTTCTTACCTTGGCCATGTCTCTGAGTATTGCACACCTTGTGCTTTTGGGCACTCCAGTGATGTTGCAGCTCTGAAATATGGCCAAACTGGTGGCAAGTGGCATCTTGGCAGCTGCACGCTTGACTTTTCTCAGTTCATGGGCAGTTATTTTGCGCCTTGGTTTTTCCACACGCTTCTTGTGACCCTGTTGACTATTTTGAATGAAACGCTTGATTGTTCGATGATCACGCTTCAGAAGCTTTGCAATTTTAAGAGTGCTGCATCCCTCTGCAAGATATCTCACTATTTTTGACTTTTCTGAGCCTGTCAAGTCCTTCTTTTGACCCATTTTGCCAAATGAAAGGAAGTTGCACACCTGATATAGGGTGTTGATGTCATTAGACCACACCCCTTCTCATTACAGAGATGCACATCAGCTAATATGCTTAATTGGTAGTAGGCTTTCGAGCCTATACAGCTTGGAGTAAGACAACATGCATAAAGAGGATGATGTGGTCAAAATACTCATTTGCCTAATAATTCTGCACTCCCTGTAGAATGCAAGCTCAATCTGATTGGCTGATCCAATCAGCCAATCGGATTGAACTTCAATCTGATTGGCTGATTCAATCAGCCAATCAGATTTTTCCTACCTTAATTCCGATTGGCTGATAGAATCCTATCAGCCAATTGGAATTCGAGAGACGCCATCTTGGATGATGTCATTTAAAGGAACCTTCATTCGTCGTTAGTCCGTCAGTGAGGAAGGATGGCTCCACGTCGGGTGCTTCAAGATGGACCCGCTCCACTCCGGATGGAAGAAGATAGAAGATGCCACCTGGATGAAGACTTTGGACCCTCTGGAGGACCTCTTCTTGCCGGATAGGATGAAGACTTCGGACCCTCTGGAGGACCTCTTCTTGCCGGATAGGATGAAGACTTTGGACCCTCTTCTGGACAGATTGGTGATACCCGACAGGGTGAATACAAGGTATGGAGCTCTTTAGGGGCTTAGTGTTAGGTTTTTTAAGGGGGGTTTGGGTGGGTTAGAGTAGGGGTATGTGGGTGGTGGGTTGTAATGTTGGGGGGTATTGTATGTTTTTTTTACAGGCAAAAGAGCTGATTTCTTTGGGGCATACTCTGCAAAAAGCCCTTTTAAGGGCTGGTAAGGTAATAGAGCTGTTAAATTTTTATTTTAGAATAGGGTAGGTCATTTTTTTTATTTTGGGGGGCTTTGTTATTTTTTTAGGGGGCTTAGAGTAGGTGTAATTAGTTTAAAATTCTTGTAATCTTTTTTTATTTTTTGTAATTTAGTGTTTTTTTTTGTAATTTAGTTTAGTTGATTTAATTGTAGGTAATTGTAGGTAGTTTAGTTAATTAATTTATTGATAGTGTAGTGTTAGGTTTAATTGTAACTTAGGTTAGGATTTATTTTACAGGTAATTTTGTAATTATTTTAACTAGGTAGCTATTAAATAGTAAATAACTTTTTAATAGCTATTCTACCTAGTTAAAATAAATACAAAGTTGCCTGTAAAATAAATATAAATGCTAAAATAGCTACAATATAATTATTCGTTATATTAGCTATATTAGGGTTTATTTTACAGGTAAGTATTTAGCTTTAAATAGGATTTATTTATTTAATAAGAAATAATTTATTTTGTTAGATTTAAATTATATTTAACTTAGGGGGGTGTTAGGGTTAGGGTTAGACTTAGCTTTAGGGGTTAATACATTTATTATAGTAGCAGCGAGGTCCGGTCGGCAGATTAGGGGTTAATACTTGAAGTTAGGTGGCGGCGGTTAATACTATTTATTATAGGGTTGTGGCGGCGGTGTGCGGGAGTGAGGCGGTTTAGGGGTTAATACATTTATTATAGTGGCGGCGAGGTCCGGTCAGCAGATTAGGGGTTAATAAGTGTAGGTAAGGTAGCAGCGACGTTGGGGGGCAAATTAGGGGTTAATAAATATAATGTAGGTGTCGGTGACGTTGGGGGCAGCAGATTAGGGGTTCATAGAGATAACGTAGGTTGCGGCGGTGTCCGGAGCGGCAGATTAGGGGTTAATAATATAATGCAGGTGTCAGCGATAGCGGGGGTGGCAGATTAGGGGTTAATAAGTGTAAGGTTAGGGGTTTTTAGACTCGGGGTTCATGTTAGGGTGTTAGGTGCAGACTTAGAAACTGTTTCCCCATAGGAAACAATGGGGCTGCGTTAGGAGCTGAACACTGCTTTTTTGCAGGTGTTAGGTTTTTTTCAGCTCAAACTGCCCCATTGTTTCCTATGGGGAAATCATGCACGAGCACATTTTTCAAGCTGGCCGCTACCGTAAGCAACGCTGGTATTTAGAGTTGAAGTGGCGGTAAATTATGCTCTACGCTCCCTTTTTGGAGCCTAACGCAGCCCTTCAGAGAACTATAAATACCAGCGTTATTTAAAAGGTGTGGGGGGAAAAAAACATGCGTAGCTAACAGGTGCATCAGGTTTGGGGCATCCTCCCCTCTTCTGTGAGTACCTGAGAGGGAAAATATTCTGGTCTCGGTGGCGAGATATTCAGAGATGTGCAGAATACTTCTAAATCAGCCAGAGACCTGTACAGCGCCATTTTCTCTCCATTAGATATGGAATCTTGTTATCTTGTGTGGAGGTTAAAAATCTCATGCCCCTGCTCTTTTGTAACGTAGCTGGGCTAAGGTCTGAGAACACCTGCAGGGGGACACCAGCGTACTGTACTGGATGATTATTTCTACTATTTTTGAGGATCTCCTCCTTGTCTTTATAGTTCAATAACCTAAGGATGACATCCCTTGGAGGGGCTTTAGCTGATGGTTTTGGGTGCAATGCTCTATGTGCTCTCTCTATCAAGACCTCAGGAGCCATAGGTGTGCCTTTAGGCATTCTAAAGAGATCCTGCAAGTACCCCTGCAGGGCACCAGGACCAATGGATTCGGGAATGCCTCTTATGCGCAGGTTGTTTCGCCGACTGTGATTATCCAAATCTTCTATGTGCTCTAGTAAACTTTGAACCATGTTTGTTTTATGCAGTGTTTGTGTCGTGGTGTCTTTCAGCTTATCTTGTAAAGTGGTCTGCGTTTGCTCAACAACAGGCACTCTTTGTGTGACTTCTGTTAAATCTTTGCACAACTCGCTAACTAAGTTCTTTATCTCTGAGAAAACTTCTTTTATATCCTCCTTGGAGGAAAGAGATTTTAAGTCCTCTTTAGTTACATATTGTGGCATAACAGAGGGTACTGTCAACATTTGCGCAATCTCACTCACAGTAGTTTATTGCTGTATTAAACTCTCCTCCACTGCCTGTGTTTCAGCACTCTTTAAGTAGTGATTCATATTTCTGGTTTTAGACCCCTTTTCCTGTGATCCAGTCTTCTTTTGAGCCATTCTATATAAGGCCTCTATGGGGTCGTATGGTAGATTAAATAATTTCAATAGCCCTTTTGTGGTGCAGCTCTTATATACCCTGGTTTGAGACTATGTAGGGTCTTTGAATCTTTCCCCCTCACACTCTATTAATATCTCTGATAGTGTTCCTACAGTATTTTCCCTCTCGGACACAGTGTTATGGCCTTGGTCTTGTATGGCCTAATGGAAGTGCGTCACTTAAAATTATGGAGTAGATAAAAGAGATAAAATAGGCTATCTCCCTTAGTAGGAATCCCCTTAATCCCTTTCAGTATTTTAACAAGCTCTTATAGGAGTTTCTAGTGAGTAGTGAGCATTTAGTGTGCCAAAAAAAGAGAAAACAGTACCCCCGGTATAGCTGCACAGCAAACAGTGTCACCTGGTATTGGTATTTTGGGTACTTCTCACCGATAAAAGTTATGTAGTTGCGTTCCTCTCAGTGCATCCACACAAAGGGACCTATCGGGAAGGTAAGTTGCTTCGGCTAGCCTCCTCTGTTTTTGTTAACATCCCCCATGCACATATCCTACTGTGAAACTCCGCGGTAGATGTTGTTTACTTTAGACAGGTTGGGACCTGCATCTGCAATTGCGGTCTGTTTGCAGCTCCGGTTTTCGCTATGGCTGTTTCCAATCTTTTGTCTGCTCCCCTCGGTTTAGTGTTGCAGATCAACAGTTTTTACAGTTTTTTAGCTAATTTCACATGCTTTGGGCAATCTATCAGCTCCGGAGCTTCAGGGATACACGACCATTCTCCTGCACAGTCAGGCTCCGCCCCCTGGTTTCCATTTGTATGTCCCCTGTCATGTTAGTATATGGGGCACAACACAAGACAGCAAGATGAAAACATGATTGAAAGTGTTACTTTTTTGTTTGTTTTGGCTTGCTTACATTTTAAAAAGTCTGTGAGATATATACTATTGGGAGAAAGATGAAAGATATTTTTCCATAAAAGAAAACCTTTACAAAAAAGCAAATACAACATTAACAGAACCGTCTGTTTCCTTATTTAATGACTGAACTTGGGAATTTATGTTCACTCAGCAATCATGCATTCATGGTTTATATTATCTTTATCACCTGTAATGGGGGACTTTAGAGCTTATGCCTTGTATGGAGGGGTAGTTTATTGCTTTGCTTCATTAAACTATCTATGCACCAGTAGGCCTGCTAAAAAAATGTAACAATAATTTTCTTTGTAAATACATGAAGATTGACTAGACCAAGCAATATGTTTTCAATCAGTTCCGTGATCTGGTTGAGTTTTGTCACCACCACACTCAGCAACACAACTGCTGCTGCTCCCCCTGTGTTGGTGCTACCTCCTAGAGAACAGCTTAAATGTATCTTACTCACCTTGGCAGTTATGCCAAATGTGAACTAACCCAGCAGGCCTTCCACCACACACATGTATCTAATCAATATACCACTGTGTATAGGTGCCTGTGGGCACTTCTAGGCCTTGATTCTGGCAAAAGTAATTTCTGTTATTGATGAAAAATGTTGTCAACACCACACTCAACAAGACAACCCCTGCTGTTGCGGCTCTTCCTCCTCTTTTGGTGCTACCAACCTAGGGAACAGCTCAAATTACTTTTTCCACGGGAACAAGACTCCACTATTGGTGTCTTACTGATGCTGATGCTTGTTTACTCAATCTTCTGCCTCTGGCAAGGCAAGGTTTGCTCAGTTGTGTCTGTCATTATAATGCAAAGATGATCAAAAGCAGCACTCCTCAAAGAAGGAGCCAAAGCCTATATAAAAGAATAATGTCTCTATAAATATCTTATGTGGGTGAATAATTTCTGTATACGGCAGTCTGGTTGGAAGTTAACACAAAATATTGTCTATATATATAAAGACAATACTCACATGAAGACACAATGGTTTATTCTCAGGAAGCAGGCTTAACAAGTTACACATTAAATCCAAAATGACATTTGCTTGTCTAGAGGCACATAAATTTAATATAATATTTTATTTAAATCTTAGGAAAACGTGGCTGACTTATTTTCAATCTCTTGCTATTTGCCTTTAGAACTTTATTAAAAAATCACTTGCATATTTGCTTGCAACACATGTAGATATAAAACTGTCTGAAAGCAATACTGCAAATAACTAGATAAAAAGAGCCTAGAGTTAACTATAGGCAAGACTTTTAAGTTCACCAATATAAAAGCTGAACATATATTTTAATATATTTTATTTGGGGAGAAAAATGCTTTAAAACTTTGGGTTATAATTTGATATTTTTAACGTATAATATATAATTTTAAAATGTAACCTCATATATTGTTTACAAATCTTTAAAAAAAATATGAAATTCAATAATATTTTTAGCATTATATTAAGCAACTAAAATACATATGAGTGATTCCACAGGACTGGAAAATATTATATATTTTTTTCTTTCAGTACAAATCCCTTAGATATTCAATTATTTATATTTCAATTAATTCATGTTAGTTATATTAAATATGTTTGTATTTTAGTATATACAGAACCCCAAAACATTTATGTAAAAGACTTATTATTGTCTTTATTCTTCTGTCCTACCAGTTAGGAAAATGCAAATCTATTTTAATGGATTACATTTCACACAAAACAGAAATAGAGATACGTTACTGATATACAAATCAAAAGACAATACCCCTTTTTAAAGCTCCCCGGACTCTTCTTCTTTTATTTGGATGATTTATACATTACTGATATGTAACATTCTAATTTGATTCTAAACATGCTTTCTTTAGACATTGAAATTAAAAGAATTATTAAGGAAACATCAACTGTATAAATCATAACAAATTTAAGGAACATTTGATGTTTATTAGATGTATTCTTCCAACAAAGACACTAAGAAGGTATTCACATTATTGCAATGCAGCAATAATAGAATTCAGTTGAAATATTAAAAGATACAGTTTCTTTCAATTTCTAGGATACAAAATAAATAAAAAGGGAAATATACCAGAACCTTTTAGTTATTTACCATGCCAAGTTATTAGTTATTTACCATGCCAAGTTATTAGTTATTTACCATGCCAAGTTATTAGTTATTTACCATGCCAAGTTATTAGTTATTTACCATGCCAAGTTATTAGTTATTTACCATGCCAAGTTATTAGTTATTTACCATGCCAAGTTATTAGTTATTTACCATGCCAAGTTATTAGTTATTTACCATGCCAAGTTATTAGTTATTTACCATGCCAAGAGCATAGACTTAGATTAGTATCAATTAATTCGGAATCATACAATCCAAAGAAATCCAATATATAGGAAAGCTTAGGAATGTACAAGCAAGATCTTAATCATTTGTGCTCTACCCTACGTATCTTCACCCCTGTATCTATTTATCAAGCATAAGATCTCTAATAAAATGTTCTAAAGCCTGCTGTTTTCTTTAGTTATTAAATAAAGAAACCAAGAAACCAAGACTTCAAAATCTCATTCATTTCAGCAAAATATTGAAATAGAATTGTTACCATTAATTCTAATTAAAACTGCAAATATATACATCTAATTTAACAAAAATCTTACATTATTGAATTCCAACAGTTAAAAGAATATTTAATGCTGATTGAATTTGAGTTATTTACAACTGTATTTTCTAATAGTTCTAGTCAAAGTGATTGAATTAGGTTTAAGCTTCTCCTAGAATCCTACCTCCCTATCCTAGGTTAAGACTTGATTGACAAACCTGTATTATTTAAATCAATCATTTAGTGCCTGATAGCTATCACTAACATCAATCATTAATAATACTGTGGCAGGATTGGTCAGTGGACGATGGGCACATGAATGTTCAGACCCCATGTACATTATTACAAACAAGGGGTGGATTAGCAAAACAATATTGTTCCTTCCTCCCCACATAACTGCACCCTTTATGACTTCAAGCAGCACAAATTAATGAATTGTTTTTGTCAAGCAACTGTTTGTTATTCATCCATTTCATCCAAAAATGTATTCAGCTGTCTGTGTATTGAATGGCTCACTAAATTGACATCAATTCAGCCACATTTTTAATTGTCCAAAGCTGAATGCATATCTCTTCTCTATATTGTCTGGATCATAGATTCCAGCTAACAACTAACTTCACTATCTTGCAAAAAATAACAGGATTTTCAAGAGCAGTGGTTTGAGAATACAATGGCTCACAACCATTGCATCTTTAGAACATCTTCTATTTAATCAACGTCACCTTCAGCTATTAATAATGATGATGTACATTTACATAGCTCTATAGTATATCTAACAAAGAAAACATTTTGGGCTTGATTCCAATATTTCCATATGTCTCCTGATAATTAAGTTTTAGTTTCTGCATATACTAGATATATTTTTTGAGTGATCATAATCCATAATGCATGTAGCTACTAAACGCTTAACACCTTAACTGAGATTTCAATAGAAAATTTCACAAAAACGTGTGTTTGTTGTTAAGTACTTGTTATCTAGATCGAAACTGGGATCCATCTAAAAGTGACATATATTTAATGAATGTTTTGCACCTGACCTCTTATAGTTACACTACAGTTGTTTAAAATGAACACCTTTGTACAGTGTCTAATGTAAATCATCATTTACATTAGTGAGTTTAATCTACTGTAGTCTAAATCCACCCAATAATAAACCCAATAAATGCCATTTGTATATTTGCATGAAGGGTATACTGAGTATGTTTACGCAAAAAATATATTAACACTTTTAATATTTTATCACTATTTACAATATTGATTGAGAAAGCATCGTTTTCTGGTTTGACAAGCTATACCTCTGAAATCTAGAAGAACACTACAGGAAATTAGTTTCTGTGGCCACAACTTATATCATCATTAAAATAGGATTTTTACAGTTCTTATACTGTAAGTCATGAAAACCCTAAATGACAAGGATTCCTTCATTACAATAATGCAGCTGCAAAAATTATGCCAAATATGGAAAACCACACTGCTAATTGCAGCTGTGCACCACACTACTATAATTACTGGCAGTGAAGGGGTTAATCAGGTAACCTATATTGATAATATGTATTATTATTTTTTATATATATTTTTTTGCAGTGTAGTGATCCTCCTCAACCCTCCCACCTCCCTGATCACCGCAAATAGCTCTCTACCCCCCCTCGCACTAATTGTGCCATTTTTAGTACTGACAGCAGTCTGACAGTACCTATAAATACTTTTTTTCTGCAATGTAGGGCCTTCCCACTAACTCCCCCCATCCACTGCTGGACCACCCACCCATCTCCTGCCTTCCCTCCCACGCCTTCCACTTGCACCAGAGGATGATCATTACAAACAGTGATACACACAGTGTCACTGTTGGTAATGATCTGGCATCTGTTATCATATGGAGCTGGAGCACCAATCATGCTCTGGTTCCATATGCAGGCAGATTCCTGGAGCTTAGGAACTCAAACTCTTCATTGTAACTTTACAGCTGAGACTGCTGGAGCTTCCTGCAGCTCGGATGTATATATATGTCATGCGGTACAAAAAATAATGCATCACTTATATATATATGTCCATTTGGGTTAAGGGGTTAAATGTATATACATATGTAAATTTGTGTTCTGCACACTGCAGATGGACTATAGTGATAAATAAAGATTTAATTAATTTAGACAATGTATACAAATACACCTCTAAAATGTCTGTAGTCATTTCAGAATGGGCACCCAATTATACCCAAATTGTCTTGAAATGCTTGCAAAAATGTCAATAAGGCTATTTTAAGACTTTTCAAGTGCCTTTAGGTGTTGAATTTGATCAATGTAAGATGCTCTAGAAAAACTGTTGGAAAATATTGTAATAACCAATTCCATGTAAAATATAAAACAAAACAGCCAATAGATTGGCATTGAACCCAATTGATCTCATTAGTAGAATACACATTGGAAAGTAACTGCATTCTCCAGATATCTTACAAATTTATATGTATTGTAAATTAAGGTTTTATGAAAGGTGAAAGCTGCACCTCTGTCTTCTCTCACCTAATATCATGTGTTTCTGATCGGCATAGTGGATTTTCTGTAAAACTTAACTAGAACTAAACTATAACCCAGTCATCTAACATGGGTGAAATCCTCCCTTCTATTGAAAGGGTTATGGATTTTACTATCATAAGTATCAGAACATTAATAATTTAAATCTTGGCTCAAATAGTTTTATTTAGTTTTTTGAAACATACAATAAAATAAAGAAACAGACATAACATCACTTGCAATTTACAATGAAATATCACAAAAATATCTTCTAGTTGAATCCTTTGCTTAACATTTGAATAGATGATATGGGGATTCAAAATAATGAGCTAAAAAAAGTAGATCCCATATCATAGCAATAAGCACACTAGTGCATAACAGTAGAACGTCCCTTGAAAATTAGTACCACAGCTAAAATACATGTTTTAGTATAAGCAGGTAATGTGCGAGAGTGATGGGCAAGAATTAAATTATAAGTCAAGGATAACCTCCCTTTATTGTTTGTTGTGTGTAACATGCACTTTCAAACATGGTCAATGACCTACTGTATTTCTGTTTATCAACATTATCATGAAATAAATTGTGAAATTTGAAGATATGCATTGCAGCCACTGAAAACTAGTATATCCCTTTCCACAACTTCATTTTTCTCCAGTAGTTTTTCATTAGCTAAAACGTTATAGCAAAGTCCAATGATGTTTATATTAGCTTGTGTCCACTGTAGTCGCCAGTTCAACTGTTAAGTCTGTATTTTGAAGAATTAAGATGATATAGAAGAAAGAGAAGTCTATTTAACAAAGGTCTGTCAGACCTGATCCGACAGTGTGGATCAGGTCCGACAGACCTCATTGAATGCAAAGAGCAATACGCTCTTTGTATTCAGCGTTGCGCCAGCAGCTCTTGTGAGCTGCTGGTGCAACGCCGCCCCTGCAGATTCACGGCCAATCAGCCGCCAGCAGAGAGGTGTCAATCAACCTGATCGTACTCGATCGGGTTGATTTTCGGCGATGTCTGTCTGCCTGCTCAGAGCAGGCGGACAGGGCTATGGAGCAGCGGTCTTTAGAAACACAGGCCGTCAAGCTCCATCTGGAGCTTGATAAACGGGCCCCAGAGTGTTTGTTTTACACATCAGGGTACTCATAAATTAATGGTTTCCTAAAGTGGCAAATCAGGTGATAATCATCAATTACTCTTTAGGTCCAGCAAGTACTTCCTAGCTAAGGGAAATCAACAAGATGATTATCTAAAACCACCCACTCTTACTAACTGCAATTACGCGAGCTAGAAGGCAGCCTGTCTATAATTTAATAAATTATGAAATCTAAAATCACCATTATTTTGGTTCCTATACATAGTACTTTTAGAAACACTAGTCATTTTATTTTTCCAAATTAATGAATTGACAATGTTTTGTGAGCTGTTTAGGAAGGGGGTGGTAAAGGATAAGGTAAGGTTTGAAATAAGTAGAGTATTTGCAACAGGCTAGACATTTTGAAGGCATGTATTCTACCTAACCAGGAAATTTTATTGTGTTGCCAACCAATTAGCTCTGTTTTTATTGTCTTCATTAACTTTTGATAATTCAGCATTAATAAATCAAACTGATCTGTTGCAAAATGAATTCCTAAATATTTCAGAGATATAATCTTGATAAAATAATTGTATTTCACCTGGATAAATTTTGAGGTGTCTGTATGGGTCTCAATACTTAATATTTCAGACTATGAGTTTAACTTAGAATTAGAAAAATAACTATGTTTCAAGTTCAGATGCCAATTCTCTAAGAGATCCTAATGGGGAAGTTCATGTTAAAAGGAAAATTTCCACGTACAATGCCACCTTATAATGTATCTGTCCAAAGATTAGTCCTTGTATATCTAGGTTGTTTCTAATATTTGTGGCCAATACCTCCATAACTAACACAAACAAAAGTGGGGATAGGGGGCAACCTTGTTGGTACCATTGTAAACAGGAAAAGAACAAATACGTTTTCAATTAATTCGGTTTCAAATCCAAAGTATTCTAAAGTGGTACGCAGGTATTCCCAACTAAGCCTACCAAAGGCCTTCTCTGTATCCATAGCAAGAAATATACATTGGATTTAATATGTTTGTGCTTATTACATCAGGGTCAAAACTTTGATCATAATATCCTGTGATTCCCTATCAGGAAGCACCTTATTAATAAGAGATGACAAACTTTTAGCATAGATTGTTACCTCAATTTTCAATAGAGAAATTGGAAGAAAAGTAGGGGGAACATTAGGTGTATTTACTGGTTTTAGCAGCACCAAAATATGGGCCTCAAGAATACTAGATGGAAATGGATCCTGATTTATCACCTTGTTAAAGATGGAGTTGAGGTATAGGGCTAAGATTGAGGAATATCTCTAATAATATTACGCTGAAAACCCATCCGTACCAGGACTTTTTTCAGCTTTAAAAAATACATGAAGTCCAAAATGTTTCTTTCATTATTTAGATAGAGAATACAATTTTACAAAATTTCCAATGTACTTCTATCATCAAATTTGGTTGGTCTCATGTTATTCTAGCATGCACATGCCTGAAGCACAACATGACAGGAAATAGTGCTGCCACCTTATTTTGGTCCATCCACTTCTCTTCAAATACTCATTTTGTATAAATTGTTTCCAGAATTCACCTAATTTATAAGATTCTATTCATAAGATTGTAGATATAATATCATATATTACAGTTGAGCTTTGTTCTTCATTAAACTTTATAACCCCCCCCCCCTCATAAAAACATTTATGGGACTCCCATTATATAAAGGAGTCACTATCTGGAAGAGGATTAAAAGCAAAACATTTTTTAAGAGTCTTTTCTATTGTCTCTGCTAGTTCAGGATTGGCTAATAGGAAATCATTCAGCTTCAATATGAAAGGGTGTAAGAGGGTTTTGGGCCAAGTAAATGTAAGCAATACCACAAAGTGGTCTGACCACATCATGTGAGAAATAGATAAGCTTATTATATAGATTAATCCAATTTGGTTTGTTAACATATAATCAATTCTATTGTAGGTATGATTTGGGGAAGAGAAAGAATTGTAATCCCATATATCTGGATTTACAAACCATCAAGTATCAAATAAATCATGATCCCTCAGTAGTTTCAACAAGCATTTAACAGTTTGTTTGTTTTTTGTCGGTTGTAGGATTAATATTTGTACTATATTTGTCAAGATGTAGTGGTTTATTTAAATTGAATCCTTTAAAAATAGCTATTTTGAAATATCTTAAATATGTTGAAAATGTTTCCAAAAGAATGGGAGCTGCTCTGTGTTTGGGGAATATCTATTTATCAAAGTTACCAGTTTACTATTAAGTAAACCAAACATGTCTAAAATTATGCCTTCAGAATCTTTAATGATCTGTATGATTACTTATAGTTAGCCTCTTGGCGAAACATAATATATACCTGCCATTTATATAGATCTGATAAATCAATGGACGAGGGGAATTCAGACCTTTTTCATTTGGAAATTTGTCCATTTGTAAATATAAAATAATAGAGATCTTGGATAATACCCATATAGGAAGAGTATGTAAGTTAGTAGACCTAGCGCAGGTGGGTACACCTACTGCTCACTTCAATAGGTCTCCTAGTAGACCTAATAGATGTCAGTTTGAGAAGCAAGTGAAGAGCGTGCCAAATTTGCTGAGGTGCATGTATAAGGTATTACAAATTTATTATACACAGTAGTTTAAATATCAGTATTAAACATAAACATTGTATTTTATGCTATTATTGTTGTTGATTTTAATTTGTCAATTGTGGATCCATATTTTATACTACTGTGTATAATAAATTTGTAATACCTTTTACATGCACCTCAGCCTATTTGGCGCTCACTTCACTTGCTTCTCAAACTGATAATACCCATATAATTTTCTATAATGTGGGATAGTGTACCTGAGAGAAACAATATAATAACAACAAAGACAAAAATTAAAACTAACCTGGCAGAGACTTCCAGAGGGCATGAGATAAATGGACCCATACACTGGAATACTCACTTTTTTATTAAATAGAATGTAATTATCAGTTCTAAATGTTAGCAGACATACAATGTATAAATATATAACTGAACACCACAAAAAGAAAGACTACATATATGTCCCATTTATGAAGTATTGGATGCACAACCAAGCCTAATATACTAGTTAAGTAGCAGTAGCCTTAAAAGCCTTTAAGGTGGCAGAGTTTAATCAACCTGGTCAGATCCAACTGGGATAATTGACTAACCTTGCTCTCGCGCAATTAGTTTTTCGAGAGCAGGAGGAATAGCTGCACAACCAGTTGTGTAATGGTAAATGCAGGCAGTGGATAAAGGGATGCCAGATGGACAGGTTCCCAGCTGGGAGCATTTAATATATGGGCTTTGAATATTTGAATTAAATGGATCCCTATGAGGCCTACTTATCAAGCCGTCAACTGTGCTGCATTCGCCGGCACCAATACGCTCGCCTGACATTACCTAACATTGCGGCCGCGGACCTGAATACGCTCTCATTATTTATTAAAAAAGCTGTCAAAAAGCTGTGCACCAAGTACAGGGCGATGAGCAGCGGACTGTTGTTAACTAACAGTCATCAATCTCGCTGCTATTCGGCTTTTTCACAGCTTTATTTATATCCTGTCACTAAGCACCGCCACTATACTAAACTGTTTAACCCTTATCCCGCCACTCCTGGACCCCGCCGCAACTAAATAATGTTAATAATCCTTATCCCGCTGCTTCCGGAGCCCACTGCAACTCTAATAAAGTTATTAACCCCTATCCCGCTGCTCCCGGACCCGGCCGCAACTAAATAAAGTTTTTAACCCCTATCCCACTGCTCATGGAGCCCATCGCAACTCTAAAAGTTATTAACCCCCTCTCCTTATTTATTAAAAAAGCTGATAAAAAGTCATGCACAAAGTACGGGGCGATGAGCAGCGGACTGTTGTTAACTAACAATCATCAATCTCGCTGCTATTCGGCTTTTTCACAGCTTTATTTATATCCTGTCACAAAGCACCGCCACTATACTAAAATGTTTAACCCCTATCCTGCCCCTCCTAAACCCTGCCCCAACTAAATAATGTTATTAACCCCTATCCCGCTGCTTCCGGAGCCCACTGCAACTAAATAATGTTATTAACCCTTATCCCGCTGCTCCCGAACACCGCCGCAACTAAATAAAGTTATTAACCCCTATCCCGCTGCTCCTGGAGCCCACCGCAACTCTAATAAAGTTAGTAACCCCTATCCCGCCGTTCCCGGACCCCAACACAACTAAATAAATTTATTAACCCCTATACCGCCACTCCCGGACCCCTCCACAACTAAATAAAGTTATTAACCCCCTAAATGTATTAACTCCTAAACCCCTGGCCTTCCACATCACTGCCACTTACTACACCTATTAACCCCTAAACCACAAGCCCCCCACATCGCCATAAACTAAATTAACCTATTAAAACCTTAACCTAACAACCCGCTAACTGTACATTAAAATTACATCATCCCTATCTTATAATAAATTTAAACTTACCTTTAGAATTAAAATAAACTATATTAAGCTATTAATTAACCTACCCTAACTATTATACTAAAATTACATTAAACTATATTAAACTATTAACTAACCTACCCTAACTATTATACTAAAATTACATTAAACTATATTAAACTATTAATTCATCTAACCTAACTGTTATACTAAAATTACATTAAACTACAAATTAAATTAACTATATTACATATTGAAAAACCTAACCCTACTCAAATAATTTAACTATTAACTACTATTAAAAATTACAAAATTACAAAAAAATAACAACTAAGTTACACTAAATAACAAACACTAAGTTACAAAAAATAAAAAACACTAAGTTACAAAAAAATAAACACTAAGTTACACAAAATAAAAAATAAATTATCAAATATTTAAACTAATTACACCTAATCTAAGAGCCCTATGAAAATAAAAAAGCCCCCCCAAAATAAAAAAAAACCTAGCCTACAATAAACTATCAATGGCCCTTGAAAGGGCCTTTTGCGGGGTATTGCCGCAAAGAAATCAGCTCTTTTACCTGTAAATAAAAATACAAACAACCCCCCAACAGTAAAACCCACCACCCACACAACCAACCCCCCAAAATAAAATTCTATCTAAAAAACCTAAGCTCACCATTGCCCTGAAAAGGGCATTTGGATGGGCATTGCCCTTAAAAGGGCATTTAGCTCTTTTTCCGTACAAAGTCCCTAATCTAAAATTAAAACCCACCCAATAAACCCTTAAAAAAAACTAACACTAACCCCCGAAAATCCACTTACAGTTTTTGAAGACCCGACATACATCCTCCACAAAGCGGCAAGAAGTCCTCAGCGAAGCCAGCAGAAGTCTTCATCCAAGCGGGCCAAAGTCTTCATTCAACCAGGCAGAAGTCTTCATCCAGACGGCATCTTCTATCTTCATCCATCCGGCGTGGATCGGCTCCATCTTCAAGACATCCTCTTAAATCGACGTCTTCTGGAACAATGAAGTTTCCTTTAAATGACGTCATCCAAGATGGTGTCCCTTAGATTCCGATTGGCTGATAGAATTCTATCAGCCAATCGGAATTAAGGTTGAAAAAATCCAATTGGTTGTTGCAATCAGCCAATAGGACTGAGCTAACATCCTATTGGCTGATCCAGTCAGCCAATAGGATTGAGCTCGCATTCTTTTGGCTATTCTAATCAGGAAATAGAATACGAGCTCAATTCTATCAGCCAATCTGAATGTAAGGGACACCATCTTGGATGACGTCATTTAAAAGGGAAACCTCATTGTAAAGAAGACGTTGGAAGAAGAGGATGCTCCGTGCCGGATGTCTTGAAGATGGAGCCGCACCGCGCCGGATGGATAAAAATAGAAGATGCCATCTGGATGAAGACTTCTGCCCGCTTGGATGAAGACTTCAGCCCGCTTGGATGAAGACTTCGGCTGGCTTCGCTTAGGACTTCTGCTGCTTCGTTGATGATGGATGTCCGGTCTTCAGAAACTGTAAGTGGATCTTCAGTGGTTAGTGTTAAGTTTTTTTAAGGGTTTATTGGGTGGGTTTTAATTTAAGATTAGGGGTTTGGGCAAGGAAAAAGAGCTAAATGCCCTTTTAAGGGCAATGCCCATACAAATGCCCTTTTCAGGGCAATGGGGAGCTTAGGTTTTTTAGATTAGGTTTTTATTTGGGGGGTTTGGTTGTGTGGGTGGTGGGTTTCACTGTTGGGGGGTATTTGTATTTTTATTTACAGGTAAAAGAGCTGATTTCTTTGGGGCAATGCCCAGCAAAAGGCCCTTTTAAGGGCAATTGGTAGTTTATTGTAGGATAGGGTTTTTTTTATTTTGGGGGGGCTTTTTTATTTTCATAGGGCTCTTAGATTAGGTGTAATTAGTTTAAATATTTGATAATTTATTTTTATTTTGTGTAACTTAGTGTTTATTTTTTTTGTAACTTATGGCCAGATTACGAGTTTTGCGTTAGAGGCTATGCGGTGCTAACGAGCAGTTTTCCCTCACCGCTCACTTACCTGCAGCGCTGGTATTACAGGTTTTTACAAACCCGGCGTTAAAAGGCAAGAAGTGAGCATAGAGCAAAATTGTGCTCCTTACCGCCCCAAACGTCGCCGCCATTATAATAAACCTATTAACCCCTAAACCGCCGCATTCCTGTCTCACAAACATTATTTAAATATTATTAACCCCTAATCTGCCGTCTCTAACATCACCGCAACCTACCTACTTTTATTAACCCCTAATCTGACGCACCCAACGTTGCCGCCACTATTCTAAATGTATTAACCCCTAAACCTAAGTCTAAACCTAACCCTAACACTAAATACTTACCTATAAAATAAACCCTAGGATAGCTACAATATAACTAATAGATTGTATCTAGCTTCCAGTTTATTTTTATTTTACAGGCAAGTTTGTATTTATTTGAACTAGGTACAATAATTATTAAAAAGTTATTAACTATTTAATAACTACTTAGCTAAAATAAATACAAAAGTACCTGTAAAATAAAACCTAACCTAAGTTACAATAACACCTAACACTACACTATAATTAAATTTACTAAATTAAAAACAATTATATAAATTAAATTAGCTAAAGTACAAACCCCCCCCCACTAAATTACAGAAAATAATAAACAAATTACAAGATATTTAAACTAATTACACCTAATCTAACAGCCCTATCAAAATAAAAAAGCTCCCCCAAAATAAAAAAAAAACCTAGCCTAAACTAAACTATCAATAGCTCTTTAAAGGGCCTTTTGCAGGGCATTGCCCCAAAATAATCAGCTCTTTTACCTGTAAAAAAATACAAACACCCCCCCAACAGTAAAACCCACCACCCACCACCCACACAACCAACCCACCAAATAAAATACTAACTGAAAAAACCTAAAGCTCCCCATTGCCCTAAAAGGGCATTTGGATGGGCATTTCCCTTAAAAGGGCAGTTAGCTCTATTGCAGCCCAAACCCTAATCTAAAAATAAAACCCACCCTATACACTCTTAAAAAAAACCTAACACTAACCCCCTGAAAACCGACTTACTGTTCTGAAGACCGGACATCCATCCTCAACGAAGTGGCAGAAGTCTTCATCCAACTGGGCCAAAGTCCTCAACGAAGCCGGGAGAAGTCTTCATCCAAGCCGGGCGAAGTGGTTCTCCAGACGGGCAGAAGTCTTCATCCAAGCCGGGCGAAGTGGTCCTCCAGACGGGCAGAATTCTTCATCCAACGGCATCTTCAATCTTCATCTATCCGACTTGCATCAGCCAATAGGATATTTTCTACCTTAATTCCGATTGGCTGATATAATTCTATCAGCCAATTGGAATCTAAGGGACGCCATCTTGGATGATGTCACTTAAAGGAACCTTCATTCGTTGGATAGTCGTCGGAAGAAGAGGATGCTCCGCATTGGATGTCTTGAAGATGGAGCCACTCCGTGTCGAATGGATGAAGATAGAAGATGCCGTCTGAATGAAGACTTCTGCCCATCTGGAAGACAACTTCGCCCGGCTTGGATGAAGACTTCTCCCGGCTTCATTGAGGACTTTGGCCCGGTTGGATGAAGACTTCTGCTGCTTCCTTGAGGATGGATGTCCGGTCTTCAGAACTGTATGTCGATCTTCAGGGGGTTAGTGTTAAGTTTTTTTAAGGGTGTATTGGGTGGGTTTTATTTTTAGATTAGGGGTTTGGGCCGCAAAAGAGCTAACTGCCCTTTTAAGGCCAATGCCCATCCAAATGCCCTTTTCAGGGCAATGGAGAGCTTAGGTTTTTTAGTTAGCTTTTTATTTGGGAGGTTTGTTGTGTGGGTGGTGGGTTTTACTGTTGGGGGGTGTTTGTATTTTTTTACAGGTAAAAGAGCTGATTACTTTGGGGCAATGCCCCGCAAAAGGTCATTATTTTTAGTTTAGTTTAGGCTAGGGTTTTTTTTTATTTTGGGGGGCTTTTTTTATTTTGATAGGGCTATTAGATTAGGTGTAATTAGTTTAAAGATCTGTAATTTGTTTTTTATTTTCTGTAATTTAGTGTTTGTTTTTGCAATTTAACTAATTTAATTTTATTTATTTAATTGTTTTTAATTTAGTTAATTGATTTAATTGTAGTGCAGTGTTAGGTGTTATTGTAACGTAGGTTAGGTTTTATTTTACAGGTACTTTTGTATTTATTTTAGCTAGGTAGTTATTAAATAGTTAATAACTATTTAGTAACTATTCTACCTAGTTAAAATAAATACAAACTTGCCTGTAAAATAAAAATAAACCCTAAGCTAGCTACAATGTAACTATTAGTTATATTGTAGCTAGCTTAGGGTTTATTTTACTAGTAAGTATTTAGTTTTAAATAGGAATTAGTTAGGTAATGATAGTAATTTTATTTAGATTTATTTAAATTATATTTAAGTTAGGGGGTGTTAGGGTTAGGATTAGACTTAGGTTTAGGGGTTAATAAATTTAGAATAGTGGCGGCGATGTTGGGGGCGGCAGATTAGAGGTTAATAAAAATAATGTAGGTGTCTGTGATGTTGGGGGCAGCAGATTAGGGGTTTATAAGTATAATGTAGATGGCGTCAATGTCTGGAGCAGCAGATTAGGGGTTAATAAGTATAATGTAGGTGGCAGTGATGTTAGGGACGGCATATTAGGGGTTAATAATATTTAACTAGTATTTGCGAGGCAGGAGTGTGGTGGTTTAGGGGTTAATATGTTTATTATAGTGGCAGCGATGTCCGGAGCGGCAGATAAGGGGTTAAAAATTTAATTTTAGTGTTTGCGATGCTGGAGGGCCTCGGATAAGGGGTTAATAGGTAGCTTATGGGTGTTAGTGTACTTTTTAGCACTTTAGTTATGAGTTTTATGTTACGGCATTGTACCATAAAACTCTTAACTGCAGACTTTAAAATGCGTTAGGGATCTTGGAGGTAGAGGGTGTACCACTCACTTTTTGGCCTCCCAGGACAGACCAATACCAGTGATATGGAAGTCCCATAGAAAAAAAGACTTTACGAAGTTTACGTAAGTCATTTTGCGGTAAGGCCAAGAAAGTGTGCGGTGCCCCTAAACCTGCAAGACTAATAGTTAGGGTAGGTTAATTAATAGTTTAATATAGTTTAATTTAAATCTAAAGGTAAGTTTAAATTTATTATAAGATAGGGATGAATTAATATTTAATGTAAAGTTAAGAGGTTGTTAGGTTTAGGGGTTAATAGGTTAATTTAGTTTATGGCGATGTGGGGGGCTGGCGGTTTAGGGGTTAATAGGTTTAGTAAGTTGTATTGATGTGCGAGGCCAGGGGTTTATGGGTTAATAACTTTATTTAGTTGCGGTGGGCTCCGGGAGCTGCGGGATAGGGGTTAATACATTATTTAGGTGGCGGCGGGGTCTGGTAGCGGCAGGATAGGGGTTAATAACATTTTGTAGGTTGTGGCGATGTGGGGGAGCGGCAGGATAGGGGTTAATAACATTATGTAGGTGGCGGCGATGTCGGGGGGGGAGATTACGGGTGTTTAGACTCGGGGCTTATGTTAAGGTGTTAGGTGTAAACATAACTTTTATTCTACCATAGAGATCAATGGGATATCGGGCAGCAGCGAACATGTGCTTTCCCTGCTTTCAGACTCCCATTGATTCCTATGGCATCCGCGGCCTCCAGGGTAGCGGATTGAAAACCAGGTACGCTGCGCTGGAATAGTGTCGAGGGTACCTGTTAGATATTTGTTAACTAGCAAAAGTTGCTGAATTTGTATTCGGAACATCTGTAATGACATAAGCATCGATCTGTGTTGGATTGAGACCGGCGGATCGTATGTTACGTCACAGATTTCAACTTTTGCCAGTCTGTAGGCTTTGATAAATTAGGCGAATCAAGCTCACCACAATTAAGCTGCGGAATTCCAGCGTATGCGGTTGACGGCTTGATAAATAGGCCTCTATATCTGAACCTATCTGGACTCTTGATACGTCCTTTGCGATTTTACATTACAGGATAACAATAATCCACCATATGCATTATCTGGACTTTTGGTAATCATAAGTTTTCTGTTTTAAAATTGTATCACATGGAGAAGAAGGCTGTTTTAGGTAGGGGAAATGTATTAAACTGAACTCTGAACTGATTTGTAAGGGAATAAATTATGCTCAGAAATTAATTGTATTTTCAGTTAAGCTTTCCTAATTCTCAAAAATTCTAATTCCCTAATTTGGCATACAATTTTCATATTATTAAAAACAATAATCTCAGCTCTTGTTAGTACATTTAAATTCAATATTAGGGGCCATATAAGCCAGCAAGGATACATTTTACTCTTATACTGCCAGTCTGCCTTTGTCCAAAATTGTTCATAAGTCAGATCTCAAATATAAATGTTACCACCAGATATAATATAATGAATGTGTTTTTCAAGATAACAATAACTACCAAATTTGACATTTTAAAACTTATCTAAAAAGAAAATGACACACTAAAATGAATATCAATAAAAAAAAGTATAGCAATCTTCTTTAGAAAGTCAACTGCACATGTGAATTTATTTCCACTGTTTGAAAATTGGAAACAATTTTAAAATCCACAAGATTTTAAATATTACAAATATTTATTTTAATGAAAAGTAACCCTTTTCCTCATATACATTTATATGCCAAACTTAAAGATAGTGGGTGCAACACTTTTTTTTGCCGTAGCCATTCAATAACTAGGGTCTCATACATAAAATACTGCAATAGTTAAACGTTTGTAGGGATTTGAGTCACAAATAAAACTTCCATATTTCAGCCATATTTGTTAATTAATTAAAAAATATAAGCATCTGAATCAGACTATTCATACCTAAGGGCTCTATGCACAAAGCAGTAAATGCTGCTATGGAGACACATGAGCATTGCTGTTTTCCACAATGTAAGAAGCAGCAATCATCTTACATGTTTGTTCTGGGTGATTGGCAGGCCCTAGTGGCAAGAGATCAGTGAGCAGTGCTGCACAAGCATATGCTTGTGAAATTGCAGATTCGGGCAGTGGATGTGCAGTGTCCGCTGTCTGTTCTCTGCAAATCTAAGCAGGCAGGTTCCCAAGTGGGGTACATTGTCTGCCCAGTGCCTAGTAAATTGAGCCCAAAGCATTTTTAATTGAAGGATATTTTCCAGTTTTGGAAAAAAGTGAGAACTATCTATTATAATAAAAACAAAATAAAATCTAGCACTAAGACACTGTTTATGAGATTATGTAGGACAGCTTAACAAAGTGTGTTTAAAAAAGTGATGCTTTGCAGGATGTAGAGCAATAATTAATAATTAAATCATTATTATCTGAACAGTAAACAATTATATTTATAACATACTAATTCATATGGAACATATTTGTCTGTGCTCAAGAGATGTTTAATCTATTGTGCTTTTCTAAACTATCCATCTAAGGAAAGGTTGTTGTGCTGTTTTGGTGCTTTGTGTGTGAGTTAATATAGGTAGTCATTACAACTCAATAGTCTTGGGGCGCGATCCGATATAGATCGTAGTTTGCGGCGCAAGTGAGGGAACCCCCGCCGCCCGTAGTTTCAGCTCGCAACTCGAGCTATCACATATACGGCGCCGTCAGATGCTAAAGTGCCGTAAGTCAGATAAACCAGCGATGTCCAGAAATCTGCGTAAGTACAAATTTCTGGAGTTGCCAGTGACTTACGACACTTTAGAAACTGCCGGCGCCTACAAAACCTGACTAAGTTATAAAATCTCCCGTACTGTCTAACACGCCTCCCAAACATAGCCTGACACGTATACCCCTCTATCCGCAATCCCCCCTCACTCTCCTAATAATAAATGCATTAACCCCTAAACCGCCGCTCCCGGACCCCGCCGCACCTAATAAAGTTATTAACCCCTAAACCGCCGCTCCCGGACCCCGCCGCCACCTACATTACCTACCCCCTAATGTGAGCTCCTACCCCGCCGCCATCTACATTAACTACCCCCTAATGTGAGCTCCTACTCCGCCGCCATCTACATTAACTACCCCCTAATGTAAGATCCTACTCCGCCGCCACCTACATTAACTACCCTCTAATGTGTGCCCCTTACACCGCCGCCACCTACATTAACTCCCCCCTAATGTGAGCTCCTACCCAGCCGCCACCTACATTAACTACCCCCTAATGTGAGCTCCTACCCCGCCGCAAGCTATAAAAATTATTAACCCCTAATTTAAATCCCCCTACCCCGCCACCAGCTATATTAAATTAATGAACCCCTAATCTAAATCCCCCTACACCGCCGCCACCTATATTACATTTATTAACCCCTAATCTAATCCCCCTATACCACCGCCACCTATATTAAATTAATTAACCCCTAAAATACTAAACTATCCCTACCACTAAACCTAAGTCTAACCCTACAAATAGCCCTGAAAAGGGCTTTTTGCGTGGCATTACCCCAAAGTAAACAGCTCTATTGCCAGCCCTTAAAAGGGCTTTTTGCGGGGCTTTGCCCCAAAGTAATCAGCTCTTTTACCAGCCCTTAAAAGGGCTTTTGGCGGGGCATTGTCACAAAGTAAACAGCTCTTTTGCGTATAATCTAAATCCCCCTACACCGCCGCCACCTATATTAAATACATTAACCCCTAATATAATCCCCCTATACCCCGCCACCAGCTATATTAAATTAATGAACCCCTAATCTAAATCCCCCTACACCGCCGCCACCTATATTACATTTATTAACCCCTTATCTAATCCCCCTATACCGCCGCCACCTATATTAAATTAATTAACCCCTAAAATACTAAACTATCCCTACCACTAAACCTAAGTCTAACCCTACAAATAGCCCTGAAAAGGGCTTTTTGCGTGGCATTACCCCAAAGTAAACAGCTCTATTGCCAGCCCTTAAAAGGGCTTTTTGCGGGGCTTTGCCCCAAAGTAATCAGCTCTTTTACCAGCCCTTAAAAGGGCTTTTGGCGGGGCATTGTCACAAAGTAAACAGCTCTTTTGCCTATAATCTAAATCCCCATACACCGCCGCCACCTATAATAAATGTATTACCCCCTAATCTAATCCCCCTACACCGCCGCCACCTATATTAAATACATTAACCCCTAATATAATCCCCCTACACCGCCGCCACCAATATTAACTATATTAACCCTAATTATATTAGGATTAATATACTTAATATAGTTATTATATAATATATATATTAAGTATAATAACCCTATCTAACTCTAACACCCCTAACTAAATTCTTATTAAAATAAATCTAATTAATATTATTAATTAAAATATTCCTATTTAAATCTAAATACTTACCTATAAAATAAACCCTAAGATAGCTACAATTTAATTAATAATTACATTGTAGCTATTTTAGGGTTTATATTTATTTTACAGGTAACTTGGTATTTATTTTAACTAGGTACAATAGCTATTAAATAGTTAATAACTATTTAATAGCTACCTAGTTAAAATAATTACCAATTTACCTGTAAAATAAATCCTAACCTAAGTTACAAATACACCTACACTATCAATAAATTAAATAAACTACAAATCTCTAAACTAAAATACAATTAAATACACTAAACTAAATTACAAAAAAAAAAACACTAAATTACAAAAAATAAAAAAAGATTACAAGAATTTAAAGCAAATTACACCTATTCTAAGCCCCCTAATAAAATAATAAAGCCCCCCAAAATAAAAAATGCCCTACCCTATTCTAAATTAAAAATTAACCAGCTCTTTTACCAGCCCTTAAAAGGGCTTTTTGAAGGGCATGCCCCAAAGTAAACAGCTCTTTTGCCTGTAAAAAAAAACACAATACCACCCCCCAACATTAAAACCCACCACCCACATACCCCTACTCTAAACTCAACCCAAACCCCCTTAAAAAAACCTAACACTAAGCCCCAGAAGATCTCCCTACCTTGAGTCGTCTTCACCCAGCCAGGCCGAGCTCTTCATCCAATCCGGGCAATGTCTTCATCCAAGCGTCAAAGAAGAAGTCTTCCATCCAGCGATGTCTTCATCCAAGTGGCATAGAAGAAATCTTCCATCCCGGCGATGTCTTCATCCAAGCGGCAAAGAAGAGGTCCTCCATCGGGGCGAAGTTTTCCTCCAAGTGGCATCTTCAATCTTCTTTCTTCAGCCCTCCGATGCGGAACATCCAGCTGGCCCGACGACTGAACGAAGAATGAAGTTTCCTTTAAATTATGTCATCCAAGATGGCGTCCGTCGAATTCCGATTGGCTGATAGGATTCTATCAGCCAATCGGAATTAAGGTAAGAAAATCTGATTGGCTGATTCAATCAGCCAATCAGATTCAAGTTCAATCCGATTGGCTGATCCAATCAGCCAATCAGATCGAGCTTGCATTCTATTGGCTGATCAGAAAGGATAGAATCCTATCAGCCAATCAGAATTCGACGGACGCCATCTTGGATGACGTCATTTAAAGGAAACTTCATTCGTCGTTCAGTCGTCGGGCCAGCTGGATGTTCCGCGTCGGAGGGCTGAAGAAAGAAGATTAAAGATGCCGCTTGGAGGAAAACTTCGCCCCGATGGAGGACCTCTTTTTTGCTGCTTGGATGAAGACATCGCCGGGATGGAAGGCTTCTTCTTTGCTGCTTGGATGAAGACATCGCCGGATGGAAGACTTCTTCTTTGCCGCTTGGATGAAGACATTGCCCGGATTGGATGAAGAGTTTGGCCCGGCTGGGTGAAGACGACTCAAGGTAGGGAGATCTTCTGGGGCTTAGTGTTAGGTTTTTTTAAGGGAGGTTTGGGTGGGTTTAGAGTAGGGGTATGTGGGTGGTGGGTTTTAATGTTGGGGGGTGGTAATGTTGTTTTTTTCAGGCAAAAGAGCTGTTTACTTTTGGGCATGCCCCACAAAAAGCCCTTTTAAGGGCTGGTAAAAGAGCTGGTTAATTTTTAATTTAGAATAGGGTATGGCATTTTTTTATTTTGGGGGGCTTTTTATTTTATTAGGGGGCTTAGAATAGGTGTAATTAGCTTAACATTCTTGTCATCTTTTTTATTTTTTGTAATTTAGTGTTTGTTTTTTTTGTAATTTAGTTTAGTGTATTTAATTGTATTTTAGTTTAGAGATTTGTAGTTTATTTAATTTATTGATAGTGTAGGTGTATTTGTAACTTAGGTTAGGATTTATTTTACAGGTAAATTGGTAATTATTTTAACTAGGTAGCTATTCAATAGTTATTAACTATTTAATAGCTATTGTACCTAGTTAAAATAAATACCAAGTTACCTGTAAAATAAATATAAACCCTAAAATAGCTACAATGTAATTATTAATTATATTTTAGCTATATTAGGGTTTATTTTATAGGTAAGTATTTAGATTTAAATAGGAAAATTTTAATTAATAATATTAATATTAATTAGATTTATTTAAATAAGAATTTAGTTAGGGGTGATAGAGTTAGATAGGGTTATTATACTTAATATATATATAATATAATAACTATATTAACTATATTAACCCTAATATAATTAGGGTTAATATAGTTAATACATATATAATATAATAACTATATTAACTATATTAACCCTAATATAATTAAGGTTAATATAGTTAATATAGGTGGCGGCGGTGTAGGGGGATAAGATTAGGGGTTAATGTATTTAATATATGTGGCGGCGGTGTAGGGGGATTAGATTAGGGGGTAATACATTTATTATAGGTGGCGGCGGTGTAGGAGGATTTAGATTATAGGCAAAAGAGCTGTTTACTTTGTGACAATGCCCCTCCAAAAGCCCTTTTAAGGGCTGGTAAAAGAGCTGATTACTTTGGGGGAAAGCCCCGCAAAAAGCCCTTTTAAGGGCTGGCAATAAAGCTGTTTACTTTGGGGTAATGCCACGTAAAAACTCTTTTCAGGGCTATTTGTAGGGTTAGACTTAGGTTTAGTGGTAGGGATAGTTTAGTATTTCAGGGGTTTATTAATTTAATATAGGTGGTGGCGGTATAGGGGGATTAGATTAGGGGTTATTAAATGTAATATAGGTGGCGGCGGTGTAGGGGGATTTAGATTAGGGGTTAATTAATTTAATATAGCTGGCGGCAGGGTAGGGGGATTTAAATTAGGGGTTAATAATTTTAATATAGCTGGCGGCGGTGTAGGAGCTCACATTAGGGGGTAGTTAATGTAGGTGGCGGAGGTGTAAGGGGCTCACATTAGGGGGTAGTTAATGTAGCTGGCGTCGGGGTCTGGGAGCGGCGGTTTAGGGGTTAATAACTTTATTAGGGATTGTGGCAGGGGATCGCGGTTGACAGGTAGATAGACATTGCGCATGCGTTAGGTGTTAGGTTTTATTTAGCAGTTCGCGGTTGACAGGTAGATAGACATTGCACATGCGTTAGGTTTTATTTTGCAGGTAGTTTAGGGAGCTCCGGAGCTCCGATACACAGCGTAAGGCTTACTACGCCTGCCATTTGTGGCAAGGTGAAAATGGAGTAACATTTCTCCATTTTCGCCACGTAAGTCCTTACGCTGTATATTGGATACCAAACTGCGCTGGTTTGGTATACCTGTCTATGGCCCAAAAAACTATGGCCAAAGGCAGAAATATACGAGCGTAACTTCTAGGTTACGCCGTATATGTGATACCAAACCAGTGCAAAATTTGGCTTTTGCGGGCGACGCTGCATATCGGATCGAGGCCCTGGACTTCATGTACGACGAAGCGAGAGCTGCACTGGAGCCCTTGCGGGGCAGGTTAGCATATGCAAGCCTGCTTCCCGCAATGTAAGATGCAGATGTTATTAGACTGCTGCTTCTTACACTCTCCGTCACCTCTGAGGTGGTGTAGAGAAATCAAGGAGAGCTTGCGTAACAGGATTAACAGAATGCTAACTTACTAACCAAAATGCACAATGAATTTGCTCTTCCACTATAATCATTTGAATTTCAAGCTTTATATGATCATTTCAGCATAATTCAAATGTATTATTTTTAAGAAAAAAAGTAGATAAATACATAAATACATTTTAATCAGAAAAGAGCCTTGCCAAATGGAGAAGTACAATGATATCCAAGTTTTCCAAAGTCTGTAACTATTATTTATAATTATATGAATACTGAGGAGCTTTTTATGCAAACAATCTACAATGTATATTTCTTGATCCTTAAACCCAGGTCATAAAGCTAATTTAAAAACCTACATAAACACATGATGGTAGTGCCATTTATATTTCCCTTTTATTAAATGGATGTATTTTATTAATGCCATAAAATATGTACAGCCTCCTAACGCTTGTGATTGTTATGATCATATGAAATCAGTCAGTCAAACAGTAGTGATAAGCTGACATGCCCTAAAAAATATCAGAACTGACAATTTGAAACAAACTATTATTAGAAAGATATTGAAAAATAAAATAAGCATTTGAACACTGTGATATGCATTTGTCTTACGTATTTTTTAAACTACTTATCACTGGAACTACAGAACCGATTTGCTGAGCCCATTTAGCCCATTAGCTCTGTCCCTTGAAATCTGCTGTAGTAGTCATTGTTGGTGTGATGGAAGTGCCCCTTAGTACTTTACTGCCATCTTAACAACCTTAAAAAAAGTCAATAAGAGCTATATCAAATTTAAAACAAATTTAATTCTGAAATTAAAAGTTTTAGGCAATTGAAAAAATACTCCTATTTTAAATGAAACCCGCACTGTCATAGAAGCTTACAATTTAGTTTATTAATTATTTTACACACTTTTAAGAATATTTACATATCAATTGTCAATGCCTTTTTGTTTTGTTACCATGTTCAGTATAGTTTTGTCTCAAATTAATTACCCTGATCAAATTCATTTAGTGGAGCACAGCTGTGGTATGTGGGTTGCCCACTGATGTATTCTGTTAAATGATGCCCATCTGTCATTGCTGTATATCAGCATGATTTCTATGTCATCCACTTCATTGGCTCTGAAGATATGAGAAGTACAACTACAATGTTTACTACTGTTGTTAATTTAATATCTACACCTTTATTAACCCAACTGCTGTTATAGCCTGAACAATGATACATGATGGACAGTGAAGAATCAAGATGGATATATTTGCTAGACAACACAGCAGGCCATTTGGCATAGTTAATTAGAGCTCTTTTGGGCAAACTTGCAATTGCAGAGTTGTATTATATGAAAATCTCTCGTTGCAAATTAAAAGCTTTACAATTTATGTTAACAACATGTCTGAGGAAGGTAATCATTAACCTGTTTTCAAACTATTATTTTTTTTACTAGCATTCAATCTTTATGGACACTTTAATGCATTATTTATTTTCTTTTTTTTTTTTTAAATCTAGAAATGGCATGTTTTAATGTTTTTTATTTTTTTTATTTTTTTTATTTCAAAAGCTTTATTGAATGTTCAGTGAGAGTTAAATGGAGAGAGAAGATTCAACACATCCCTAATATACATAAAAGAACAAATCCTAACATTGCTAACAAGTATGTAAAATAGGTTATTGCTCAAACAATGAAATAACTTTTGATAAATATAGTGAAATACACATTCAAAGTATCACCGGAGGTAAAAGTCTCCGGTATGACTGGTTAGAGAAATGAAGGTGTGGGGTGGGGGGGGAGGAGAAGGGTAACAAGTGAAAAGTATTACCGGCAAATGCATGGGATATATAAGGGGGGCAAGGACCACTCTGCTCAGTGTCTAAATCAGTCCGTAGTCAAGAGATTGGGCTTCCAAACCGTATCATAGTTGTATTTCCAGTCTGCCCAAGTCAATTTGAATAAATCTGAGTTGCCTAGTTTGTAAAAGAAATGTTTCTTCATGGTGTATAGATATGCCATTGAGCTACATATTGAGGACCACTCTGCTCAGTGTCTAAATCAGTCCATAGTCAAGAGATTGGGCTTCCAAACCGTATCATAGTTGTATTTCCATGCCTAGTTTGTAAAAGAAATCTTTCTTCATGGTGTATAGATATGCCATTGAGCTACATATTTTGGCCAGTTGGGGGGGAGCGCTTTTTTCCAAGCGCAAGCTATAGTGTGTTTGATAGTCATGAAGAGGTAGATGCATATGTACGCATAATGTTTTGGTATGTATGTACACCTATGTGTAGCAGGGCCATAGATGGGGAACTGTGTAGAGATATATCTAATCTAGAAAGAACTAGAAAACAGGTGTTCCACAAGGGATGGATCTTAGGACATTCCCACCAAATGTGCATCATATTACCCTCCTGGCCACAGCCTCTCTAACAATCAGGAGATGCCCTAGGAAACATCCTGGTTAGTCTAGTAGGTACATAGTACCAGTGAGCTAGTAGTTTGTAGAAGGTTTCATATAGTGTTGTACAGTGGATAGCTTTCTGTGTAAGTTCCAGGGTGCATTCCCATGTGCTGGGCATTACTGAAATACCTAAGAGGGACTCCCATCATTGAAGCTGGGCCGGCATGTCTGAAGATGGAGTATAGCCTAATAGTGTATAGTGAAGTGACAAAGGTCTGCTGAGCCTATTGCCCTGGTTCCAGACAGACTCCCAAGGGGTCAGTGGGTGAGCTAGTGCAGGTTTGAAACCCCAGCTGACTAAAAAGCTTTTAATTCTGTGATATTCAAAAGGTAAGTATCGCAGGGTCAAAGGACCAGTTCCAAAATGGTGGGGAGCCAAAGGTCAGAAACTGTAGAGGCTCCCATTTGGGACCATTTATACGGGTGGGTATCCTGCAGACACGTAAGATGGCCAGCTAGAGAAGTTATAGGGGAGGGGTGAGGGGCAATATGCGAGAAATGGAGGAGCTTATCCCAGATACTGAGGCATTCACGAACAATAGGATTAATTAGGCCTAGCTCTCTGCGGCAATGCGGAGGGGTAAATATCAGGTCCCGTAAATCCAAATTATAAGACAGGGAGGCCTATTCAATGGTCCTCCATCTGCTCAAGGAGTGTCTGACCCCCCTTTGAGCAACATGAGTGAGCATCTCTCCCTCGTAGTATCGTATCACAGAGGGTGACGCTATGCCTCCCCATTTTTTTTTTTGCATTATTTCTTATAACTGTAATAGGAAACTGAATAATGGAAAACATGGATATATAATGTATTCACAAATAAGTTGTAAACAACAGTCAATAAGACAATTAGAAGTTGCTTTATTAAACATATTTTTTCAAATAGTATCAAGAACCACAACATTTATTATATAACTAATTAGTAAATCTAGGCAAGTATCACTGCTTGCTTTTCCCACAGAAGTACTCTGTAAGTAATCTGGGTAGGATATTCAAATTAGATATACAATATCTCATGCTTTTTGCTTTCATGGCTCTGCTTGGCCACAGTACCCTCTTATGGGTGGGTGAAACAAAGGGGATATTGAAGTCAAACACAGTCATGGAAGAAAAAAGCATGATATGTTTTATACCTAATATGCATATTTTATACAGATAATTACTCACTTTTGATGAGACCTGATCTACTCCAGTTTAGGAATCAGCTACCAAGCAGGGGTATGGCACCCATCCTTAGGGGCTTAAAGACAGACGCCCTCTAGATTTTTTTTTTAAGTAACTATTATAATGAGCAGTGAACAAACATTTATTAGTTGACCACCTTTAAGACTTTTGGTAATTAATTTTCAGACCTGGAAGAAAAGGACTCTATCTAGTTTTCTTGCTCTTACATAACTATTTAAAAAAAAAGGTATTTCAGATACTCAGATACTCCTTTGCTAGAAACTATTCCTTTAAAATGAAACTTTATTCATAATTGTCTTGCAACATACTGCAACTCCTATGTATTCTTCATCATTGTAAAGAACATATATCATTCTTTCAAGATTTCTACTTCAACTATTGCAATATACTTTTTTAACCCCTTAATGACCGGACCATTTTTCAATTTTCTTACCCTTAATGACAATGGCTATTTTTACATTTCTGCAGTGTTTGCGTTTAGCTGAAATTTTCCTCTTACTCATTTACTGTACCCACACATATTATATACCGTTTTTCTCGCCATTAAATGGACTTTCTAAAGATACTATTATTTTCATCATATCTTATAATTTGCTATAAAAAAATATATAAAATATGAGGAAAAAATTGAAAAAAACACACTTTTTCTAACTTAGACCCCCAAAATCTGTTACACATCTACAACCACCAAATAACACCCGTGCTAAATAGTTTTTAAATTTTGTCCCGAGTTTAGAAATACCCAATGTTTACATGTTCTTTGCTTTTTTTGCAAGTTATAGAGCAAAAAATACAAGTAGCACTTTGCTATTTCCAAACCACTTTTTTTCAAAATGAGTGCTAGTTACATTGGAACCCTGATATCTTTCAGGAATCTCTAAATATCCCTAGACATGTATATTTTTTTTTTAGAAGACATCCCAAAGTATTGATCTAGGCCAATTTTGGTATATTTCATGCCACCATTTCACTGCCAAATGCGATCAAATAAAAATAATTGTTGACTTTTTCACAAATTTTTTCACAAACTTTAGGATTCTCGCTGAATTTATTTACAAACAACTTGTGCAATTATGGCATAAATGGTTGTAAATACTTCTCTGGGATCCCCTTTGTTCAGAAATAGCAGACATATATGGCTTTGGCATTGCTTTTTGGTAATTAGAAGGTCGCTAAATGCTGCTGCACACCACACGTGTATTATGCCCAGCAGTGAAGGGGTTAATTAGGGAGCTTGTAGGGAGCGTTTAGGTTTAATTTTAGCTTTAGTGTAGTGTAGTAGACAACCCAAATTATTGATCTAGGCCCATTTTGGTATATTTCATGCCACCATTTCACCGCCAAATACGATCCAATAAAAAAAACTGTTAAATTGTTCAAAATTTTAGGTTTCTCACTGAAATTATTTAGAAACAGCTTGTGCAATTATGGCACACATGGTTGTAAATGCTTCTCTGGGACCCCCTTTGTTCAGAAATAGCAGACATATATGGCTTTGGCGTTGCTTTTTGGTAATAATAAGGCCGTTAAATGCTGCTGCGCACCACACTTGTAATATGCCTAGCAGTTAAGGGGTTAATTAGGTAGCTTGTAGGGTTAATTTTTAGCTTTAGAGTAGAGATCAGCCTCCCACCTGACACATCCCACCCCCTGATCCCCCCCCTGACCCCCCTCAAACAGCTCTCTTCCCTCCCCCACCTCACAATTGTCACCGCCATCTTAAGTACTGGCAGAAAGTCTGCCAGTACTGAAATAAAAATATTTTTTTTTTTTTTTTTTTTTTTTTCATATAGTCTGCAGTGATGGATCCCCCCTTACCCCCACAACCTCCCTGATCCCCCCCCATACATCTCTCTAACCCTCCCCCTCTTCCTATTTGCCGCCATCTTGGGTACTGGCTGTCTGCCAGTACCCAATTTGCCCCCAAAAATAGTTTTTATTAACTTTTTTATATAAAACCTTTGTTTTCTGTAGTGTAGCTGGCCCCCCTAAATAATCTACTTCCCTCCCCCTCCCAGATCCCTTACTAAACAATAGAGCTCCCCCTGCATCTGCCTCTGTATTTTTTATTTTTATTTTACTTGCGGTCATTTTGCATGCACGCGTATGCGCGTGCACCCGCCGCCTCCGCCCCCGCCCCCCCCGGCTGCAACCGGAACCGCGCAACCGCCGACAATGCATTGTTACATTGTGATTGCACCGGTAAGGAAGTTGGAGCATACCCTCCTCCTACAAGCTGCTCCCACCCACCAACGAAAGTGTGAACAACAATCGCCGATGCAGAGAGGGCCACAGAGTGGCCCTTTCTGCATCGGTGGGTAAAATAGGGGATTGCAGTGAAGCCCAAATATTGAGGCATCACTACAATCCCTTGTAAGCAGCTGGAAGCGATCATGATCGCTTCCAGCACTTCTAACAACAGAGGACGTACCAGGTACGTCAATTGTCATTAAGGGGAGTTTTTCCAATGACGTACCTGGTACGTCCTCTGTCATTAAGGGGTTAAAATAAGTATTATAAAGTACTTTGCTGTCCTTAATGGAATATAGCAAAGTAAGGAAATGAATGTTGAAATTATTTACATGGTAGAAAATAGTGAGACCGATGTTATTTTAATTTAAATGAGCAAGACAATATTTTATTATATTTTCAGCCTTATTTAAAATAAGTTTGGCTATGTAATGACCAAAGTAGATCAGGTTCTCCCAAAAGTTGGAATTGTTGATGAGCTGCTTTTTAAACAACCATATGTACATTGGCTAAATTTGCTAACAATCTGATCCCCATGGCTGCACCCTTAAAGGAACAGTCAACTCAATTTTTTTTTTAAAAAAAAGATAGATAATCCCTTTATTACCCATCCCTCAGTTTTGCACAAAAAACGTTTTATTAATACACTTTTTACCTCTGTGATTACCTTGTTTCTAAGCATCTTCTGACGCACTCCTGATCACATGACTTTAAATTTATTATCTATTGACTTGCATTTAAGCCAATTAGTGCTGTGTTGTTAGAATCCACGGGCACCATCACAATGTTATCTATATGGCTCACACAAACTTGATTCCCCTGTTGGGAAAAGCAAATACAAAAGCATGTGATCATGGTGCTGTCTTTAGGGACTTAGAAACAAACAGACATTTAGAGGTCTTGAGGTTATAAAGTATGTTAATATTCCCTTCCTGGTAAATAAAATTTGAGGTATGAAAAGAATATCATGTAAAATAATTTCCTTTTGTAAAGATAGAATATAAATTGTGTTCCAAAAGCTTGTAACTTCCAAAACTCCTAAATTATGTAGAACATTTGAATAAAGTGAGTTGGCATCACATTCCATGCAAATACTATCTTCTTTCATAATGGCATTATACAGTTTTTTTACTATATTAGAAATAACTTTTATACAAAAATGTAATGTTGATAAAAAAGTTTGTAAAAAATATACACACACTCAAATAAATTATCAGTTAAGCTCAATATTTCCTGCATTACTAGATTGGCCTGGTACTCATTCTTGGAAACCACAATTCCCCTGTGGAGTGCAAAATAACGATTTTGCTAAAGCAATAGTTGTGCTCCATTGTATTACAAGTTTGGTTTAATGAGAACATGATTTTGCGTTTACATTGCATGGAAGCATTGCCCTCAATAGAGCTCACTTCCATAGGCTCCAATGGGAGCCTCGTTCTCATGCCACGGCATGAGAACTAGCACAGTGAATAAGGTAAGTCATGCAGTGAAGGGCAGCAATTTTAGATATATATGTATATGAATATATTCATATATATGTATGTGTTAATATGTGTATATACACATATGAACACATAAATATATATGTATACAAGCTTGCGGTAGCAATAACCAGCCACTTGTAATGGCTGGTTATTTATCACATGCCCATAAACGGGTGAATTTGCTCATTTATGGGCTCTCGATAAATTAGTTATCTACTTGTAATTTTATCCCTTAATCTGTTTATTAGTGTATTCAAATGAATGATCCGTAGGTTATGTCTTATGATCTTTATCTTTCAGAATTCTGTTAGCATAATTAGATAATTGGAGATGTTCTGTACAAAAACAATAACTGCCACTTATTTAGACTGAATTTTTTGTTAATTTCATAATAACTTGTTTCCATTATAACTTAAATTAGAATTTCTACCAATATTTTCAGGTAAAGATTCAAATTTTTCGGGGGGGCGGAGCCGGAAGCTGCCATGAGAGCAGTGTAAACCCGGAGCTCCGTGAACTGAGCCCTGTACTAAGAGCTGAAATCTGGTATAATGTTCTTATTTCTACTAATGGAAGATTAATATGGCTGTGTGAACCTCTGCTGCCAAGACTGAACCCTCTTTGCCTGCAATGCGAGCAACGATCGCTTATTTACTGATAGTTTTCTAAAGCTCCTTAACAAGCTGCGCCATTGCCGAGACCGGAAGTGCTACGGATCTACTATTGCCGAGGCAAAGTCTGCACCAGCAAACTCAGACCATCGGATAAGGCACAACCATCGGGCGATCTCACTAAGGCCAGTGACATGGTGGACCAGCCTGCACCTCTGCTCTCTGGAAACCAGGTGCAACTGCTCGACAAGAACGAGAGGTGAGAGCATGCATATAACCACGCGGCCCACGGTAACTTATTAACTTACCGGAACCTTCAGTACTATGACAGACAGCTGGGGCAGATAAAGATATCAATATAATTTGCTGACAGGGCTCACTAATGAGAAGTGTACTTAAAATTGGACACAGACCAAGGAATCACACTTATTGAACCCCACGCAGTGCGCATAACGGACAGTAACAGCTCTCTTTAAATCTCGCACATTGCGGCCCTTTATATGCAAAACAAGAGAATAATGGAATTATTAACCATGCAGTGTTTAAAATTAAAGCAAAATGGACTTTAAAGCAAACTTCATAACGACATTAAATCAGCCACACGGTGGGTCCTATGTATCCCTAAAGTGACATTGAATCCATTCACTGCAGTTCAGTTGACTCGCTGTTATACTTCTTCACTCTATAGTGCATCAATATCTTCACTTTTATAGTGTTTGCAGCAGAAATGGCAGCAAGACGTACTGTCAGAACAGAAAAATCGGTCAAAAGTACCCCTATTAAAACTCTCACAATGACTTCCTTTTTACATGCATCTGACCCAGAGACCACACATGTTGAGATGAGTCGGAATGAGCAGTCTCCTAAAGCTAACTCTCAATCTAATACATCGCAACCACTCCCAGAAACACAGCTTTCAGCATCTCTACTGAATAATTTACCATCTAAACAAGACATAGCGGACATAGTTCGAATGTGTATAAGAGAGGAAATGGCAGTGCTGTCACAAGACATTCATACTCTAGGGTTTCAGATGGAATCGCTGGAAACCAACCATGAACAGCTCAAGGGAGATGTTAGCACTTTAACTGAACAAGTTTCAACACAACAGGAAATTATTCAGGGTCTCCAAGAAAAGCTGGAAGATTTGGAAAACCGCAGTAGGCGGAAGAATCTAAGAATCAGGGGAGTACCCGAGGATGTATTGCCACGAGACTTCCCGGTCTATTTGCCAGCCCTGTTCCAGCATGCGAAAGAGACATCCCACACATCAGACATACAATGGGTGAGAGCACACCGCGCTTTGCGCCCTAAACCCCCTGATACAGCCCCACCAAGGGACATCATTATTAGATTCAAAAGTTTCTTAGACAAAGAAATGATACTAAATCAGTCCCGCAAGAACCAGCCGATAAGATTTAGAGGAACTGTACTCCAGTTTTATCAGGATTTATCCTACGAGACCTTGCAAAGAAGAAAGGAATTTTCCCAACTAACAACGCTGCTCCGAAACAAAAAGATCCCATACAGATGGGGATTTCCAGCACAAGTATGGGTCCTCAGGAACAACACTAGACTAATCTGCAGATCCCCGGAGAATATCCCTGACTTCTGTTCATCCTTGGGACTTGATCCAGTTGAGCCTCTGACTGTAAATAGCTCTTTGCAACCTCCCAAAAAACGGCCCAGTGAGTTGATATCCAGTTGGCATACAGTTGTCGCAAAGAAGGGCAAAGCTGCGTCAGCCTCACCAACCATGTCCGGCTCATCCACTTGAGACAATCTCGCTAACCTATTTTGAGAAAAGTGGACTTTCATTCCCATAGGTTGGGGTTGCTACATAGCTGCAAGTGATTTATCTATATCTGTTTTGAATATCCATGTTTATTTTGAATATTTAAAGTTTAGCTTAATTTATCTTCAGTTAGCTATTAGTCTGCTATTACGTATAAGGTAAATTAAAAAAAGTGGAAAACAGCACACCTAAATCTTCTCTTTTGGGGCACGGAGCAACAGACTTGCCAAGTCCTCAGCACAATCACAAATTTCAAAAAACTCCAGCCACCATGATAGTTAAAAGACCTTTATTTTCTTATCCTGGGTCCAAACATTACTTCTTATTCATGGACTCTTACTATCTCCAAAAACAGGGTACAGCAATGGTCTCCAACGTCGCCCCCACATATGCCAACATATTTATGAGTAGTTTTGAGGATCATTTTGTATACTCAAATATGAATTTTCAAACATATGGTATCTCCTGGTGGAGATTTATCGATGATGTGTTTGGCTTTTGGGGGGGCGACGTTGCGAGCCTGTTAACATTTATAGAAGATCTTAATTGTTCAGTCAATGGATTGAAATTCAGTCTCAACATGAGTGAGGTAGGAGTAGAGTACTTGGATACTTATGTTTATAAGGATAATGGGTTCTTGGGGACTGACCTGTACACGAAAAAAACTGATAAGAATAATTTGTTGCAATATGGCAGTTGCCACCCAGAAAGCATGTTCAGAGCAATACCCAAAAGTCAGTTCACCAGAGTGAAGAGGATTGTCTCAGATGATAGTAAGTGTAAACAGAGATTGGAAGAAATGGCCAATAAGTTTATTTCTAGGAATTACCCAGAAAAATGAGTAACCGAACAGCTTGTGAATGTTGAGGAAGGTCTAGGACAGACCCAAAAACAAACAGACAAAAGAAATGGGAACAATATGATATTTGTAACACAGCATAATAGGTTGAGTGGAAAGATTGCAGGTATCCTAAAAAAACATTGGCACATTATTAGGGAATGCAACCCACAGGTGGAAGATTTCAAAAAAGAACCAATGATTGCCTATAAGAGAAACAAAAGGATTAGGGATTTGATTACACACACTGACATTGGCCCTGGAAAGAGAAGTATACAACCAACAATAGGTAGTAGCAATAATGGCTGCTATCCATGTTTAAATTGTAGCCACTGTAGCTCGATGATAAAAGGCAAATATTTCTACCATCCTACTAGTGGTAGGAAGTTTACAATAAATAAACACTTTACATGCAGAGCAACATATGCTATTTACATGATTAAATGTCCGTGTGGATTTATCTACATTGGCGAGACCTGCAGAGAGGTAAGGGAGAGGATAACGGAACACAAATCCAATATTAGGTGCAATAATAAGGAAGCACCGGTGTCCTCTCACTTCCTCTCTGCAGGTCATAGTATTAGTCAGCTCAGATTCTTAGTTATAGACCAGGTGATGAAACCAAGGAGGGGGGGCGATAGAGAGCATCTCCTAAAAGTTAGGGAGATGTTCTGGATTCACACACTAGATTGTCTTATCCCCAAGGGTCTTAATAAGGACTTTGATTGGAGTTTGTTTTACTAAGGAAAATCATACATGGATGGGTTAGGATTGTATACATATTTGAATTGACCATGGGCATATGAAATGGTTGGTGAATAGCAGGTCACACAATGGTAGAATAAAAAGATAAAGAACCAAATAAAATGGAATAATAATTTTTTTCTCAAAAAAAATATATTCTGCAAAGGAATAAAATTTAGATTGATGTAAATATACTCTGTAGACTGTGTAGACATTGAGAATGTTTGGATTTTATGCTCCTCTTTTAACATTGTATATAGGTTTTATGTTTATATTTTTAATGATATACATACTGTTCACCCATTCTACTGAAAAGCAAAGAGACACCAAAAATAAAGAGAAGTGTACTATATATTACAACCACTAGATGTCACTATTGCAGTTGCAATATATGTTTTTCATACAATGGGTTAATGAACAGTTGATGAATAATTAACAGGTGAGGGTATAAAAAGCAGGAACCTGTATAATTAAGATGTACATGACTAAGAGCCACATTGGCTTGAAACGTTGTATGTTTGGACCCAGGATAAGAAAATAAAGGTCTTTTAACTATCATGGTGGCTGGAGTTTTTTGAAATTTGTGATTACGTATAAGGTCCCACAAATCTATCTCCACCATAATAGAGGTATGGCAGCTACATGGAGGAAAATTCCCCCCTCCATCCCCCCTTAAAACAGGTGGTTATAAATATCTTAGAATGTTCCATCTATCTTGCCTTACTATCAGACTATATGATATTTTTATAGAAATGTTAACAGGGTTCATAGTTCGTACCCCCATTAAACACTCTCAGTATGCCCTATATTAGGACGAGAGACCGGAATCCTAACCCGAAATACCGTTTTAGTTTATCTCTTTATATGTTTATTGTTAATACTGTTTTTTGTATTTGTATTGATTTTCTCTATCTTTTAGGAAATGGACTTCACTTAGTGATACTTCTTATACTTTGTACCAGGTACCATGCTGCACTCCTGATAATCTCCACGTCACGAGTAGGTAGATATGACACAATTTAAAGGTAACACTAAACACCATCTGACCCTTTTAACACAAAATGCCAAAGGGTTAAATTCGCCATCCAAACGCTCTAAAGCCCTTTCAGATCTAGCCAAGAGACAAGTAGATATAGTGTTTTTGCAAGAGACACACTTTCAATTCAAAAAAGAACCAAAATATTTTGGGAAAACATATAACTTAGTTTTTCATAGCTCAGGGCCCAACAAGAAAGCAGGAGTTAGTATATTAATTAAAAAGGACCTACCTTTTTCGATGACCCGTATAGAAAGAGACCGGGATGGTAGATTTCTAGGACTGACAGGACGGTTGTACGGACGTCCTATAACACTAGTGAACATATATGCCCCAAACGCCAAACAGTTGCCTTTTTTCCGAACTGCATGCAAGAAAATACTGGATTTAGCAACTGGTCCGGTGTTTCTGGCTGGAGATTTCAACCTCCCTCTTCAGCCAATAAAAGACAGTTCCAATCCCAATGTTTCGGTCTCAAAGAAAATTACCACATATTTGTGGAAAAATCTAAAAGATTTAACCCTATATGACACATGGCGTCTAATACATACTGATAAAAGGGACTACACATTTTTCTCACACCCGAACAAAACATATAGCAGACTCGACTACATATTTACAAACCAAAAAAGCCTCCCCTTTATACACAGCTGCGACATCTCCCCCACATTTTGGTCTGACCATTCAGCGGTCAAATTAAAATTTTCATGGCCTGAAATTCCAACAGAGCCATATATATGGAAATTAGATGAAACCCTCCTGAGTGACCCTACTTGCGTCACCAAACTAGCCTCCCTAATATCTGAATACTTCACGATTAACACTAATTCTATAAAAGACCACTTTAAGATTTGAGAAGCGCATAAATGTGTCATTCGGGGGGAACTAATAAAATTGAAAACCCAAGTCCAGCGCCATGCACGCCAGCAGTATAAAGATCTCTCTGAAACCCTTTTGCGACTAGATCATAAATTAAAACTAGACCCAACTGATACTAATACAGCTCAAGAATATCAATCAGCACGAGTGGCATTAGACAACTTCTTAGATATAGAATATTAGACACTACGCAGAAAGACAAATAGCTTATTCTATTATGAAAGCAATAGAGCAGGAAAACTTTTGGCTCGTGCATTTAAAAAAAAACGGTTCAAATCATATATCTACGAAATACAACGCCCGCACCCCAAATCACCTGCAGTCACAACACAAGATATACTACGCACTTTTCTTGAATATTATAATGACCTTTATAATATAACAAAAGCACCTCCCCAGGGGGCTCATATCCAAGGCCTTTCCTCCTATATTGCAGCTTGCCAAGTCCCGACAATCACGCAAGAGCAATTAAATGATCTAAAACAATCAATTCCATTGCAAGAGCTACAGTCAGCCATAACATCTTTACCTAATGGGAAAAGCCCAGGACCCGATGGCCTCTCAGCTAGATACTACAAAACTTTCTCTGACATTCTATCTCCACACCTTACCTTCCTTTTCAATGAGGTCTCTGAAACCAATCCATTTCCTCCATCAATGCTGGAAGCCCATATTACTATATTACCTAAACCGGGCAAACCACCTAACACACCAGCTAACTTTAGGCCGATCTCTCTACTTAATGTAGATGTCAAATTATATGCTAAGATCCTTGCAACCCGAATCAATAGATTTCTTCCCTCTATTGTCCACATGAAGGCAGGTTTTATCCCCACTCGAGAGACCAGGGATAATACATCCAAAATATTAACCCTTGTAGAATATGCATATCAATGGGAGGTTCCCTCCGCATTCATATCTATGGATGCGGAGAAAGCCTTTGACAGGTTAGATTGGCTTTTTCTGAGAGAAACTCTCCTTAGGTTTGGTTTTGACCAAGACTTAACAGGGAAGATATTTGCACTATATAACACCCCACAGGCTAGAATTAAATTAAATGATACTATCTCGGACACTTTTCAAATCTCAAATGGAACCAGACAGGGTTGCCTGCTCTCCCCTTTGCTCTATCGATGGAAATACTAGCTTCCTATGTCAGAAATCATACAGCCATCACAGGCCATAAAATAGGCGACACGGAATATAAAATAACACTCTATGCGGACGACATATTAGTTACCCTCACTAATCCCGAATCATCCATCCCTACGTTAATGCAAACATTACACATTTACGGACTTTATTCAAATTTTAAAGTAAACGTTGCAAAGTCGGAACTATTAAGCGTACACCTTTCATCCAGGACCATACAAAACATACACCAACAATTTGACTTCAGAAACCAGGAAAAAGCAATTAAATACCTAGGAGTGCATATTTCCCCATTCATCCAAGAAACACTAACATTAAATTATAAAGCGATCTCATTACAAATTGACTCCCTACTTAGGGACTGGAATAATAAATTTCTCTCCTGGTTAGGTAAACTAAACGCGATTAAAATGATAATTTTGCCTAAAATATTGTATCTCATGCAGACATTACCGACACCCCTTCCCGACCACATGATATTTCAGCTTCAAAAAACATTAAACTCTTTTATCTGGTCCCATAAGAGACCACGCATCGCGACAGCCACAATATACCGCCCTAAAGACCTGGGAGGTCTAGGTGCCCCGAATCTGCAACAATATAGACAAGCTACTTTTCTAACTAGAATAGTAGACTGGTGCAAACATGCTCCCAATAAAGAATGGGTTTTATTAGAACACCACTTAATGAATGAAACCACGCTCAGTGGCCAATGTTGGCTTCCAGCCAATAAGAGAACCTTACAGCGCACAACTCCTACCTCCACAAGAGAAACTTATAAAATGTGGGATAAGATTATAACGAAACATAAGCATATATCTACAACGTATTCACCTCTCACTCCACTCGTGGGAAACTCATCCTGCCCAGTACAATTCAAACCACATGACACTGAAAGCACAGGAATTCAAGAGTCCCTACCCACATATATCTTTTTCCAAGATGGGAAAGTTAAAACTCAGGCAGAAGTTACCTCTAGTTGTGGAGATATATTCTCGAACTGGCTAACCTACTCACAGGTAATACACTACCTCACAACACACCCTTTCAAGACCCATTTCACACGTACCCTTACCCCTTTTGAAACTCTGTGCAGAACAGAACACCCCAACAAAGGTATTCTCTCGCTTACTTATGAACAGATTACTACTACATATTTAAATACTTTGCCCTCCTATGTTGCGAAATGGGAAGCAGAAGTGAGGGAAACTCTAACTCCAAAAACATGGCTAGATATCTTTATGCATATGAGCAGATCCTCGTCCTCTATATCCACATTAGAAATGAATATGAAATTGTTGTGTAGATGGTACTACACCCCTATGAGATTATACCGGCTTTTTCCTACCGCCCCAGCGACATGCTGGAGAGGTTGTGAAGAAATGGGCACCATGTTCCACATATGGTAGCAATGCCGAATAGTGAGGAAATATTGTGAATCAATCAAAACAGAAATCGAATCAATCATAACAGTTCCACTACCATACACACACTGGACATATTTGTTTAACCATTTCCCAAGGATCAAATGCAAGTTTAGGCTAGCATTATTAACCCTAATGATCAATTCCGCAAAAAAATTAATACCGCTAAATTGGAAAAAGACAGATCTTCCCAAAATCAAGACTTGGAGAGAAACAGTAACACATCACTTACGGTTAGAAAAATATCACTACGGACATACAAACCGACTTGACGATTACCACTCTATCACTTTCTTATGGGAAGAGTATTTAAACACACACCTAGTATAGTATTAGGTGATAAGCAATGGCACATATACTATCCTCTATCTCCTCAACCCTTCCTTACAACCTCGTAATTTTATTTGCACCCCTAACTTGAGTCTCAGGGTACAGATGGTCCCCCTACCTTTTAACCTAGCTGACCCTTAAACGAGTGCATCTATCCAAATCAAGGTAACCCCCCTTTTTCTTTTTTCTTTCTCAACGGCTGGTACACTGGTACATAGATTATTTTATTACTCAATAGACAAACCATTTCTATGTTCTAAGATCTCACTGTTTAAATGTTTTATTGTTTGGTTACATATCTACTTAACTGTTTGACCGCTCACATCCTGAAGATTATAGTCTGTCTGGATTTATCCCTTGCTTAGTGTACGGGATTTTCTTTAAAACAATTGTTTAACTAAACCTTCTTTTATCACATTGTGGTTATAATGCATACAATTCTGTGGAGGGGCTCTGACTCTATACTCAGAGCCGTTACCTCTCTATGAGATTTTGCTAATACCTTACTAAGGTGTGCATTGCGGTTATCATTTTATCATGTTATCAATGTCTATCGATGAGTTCTGTATGTAACACTTTTTTCAAACTTTCAATAAAAATTATTTAAAAAAAAAAAAAAAAAAAAGATTCAAATTTTTCTAATACAAACTCTTGAAAGAGTTCAATATATGTATTGTGTTTTAAATAGGACCTATCTTTAAATTGAGTATGTATATAGGCCTAAAGAAACTGACCAGTAGCAACTTCAGGATCACTATAAATAATATTTTGTTAATTAATATAGGGATACATTTTTGTAAAAATGTTTTTATCCTGTTACAGTTTAAATACATTGGGGGAAATTTATGAAGCTGCGAGATGCACATAAGTGAGCCTGCAGCCCATAGTTAAGAAGCAGCAGTCATCAGACTGCTGCTTCCTAACCTGCACACCATCTCTTAGCTGGCGGACAAGTCCAACCAGGGTGATTGACAGCCTCTGCTGGCGTGCGATTGGCCGGGTGATAGCAAGGGGTGGCAATACACTAGCAGCTGCTGGTGCAATGATAAATGCGGGCAGCGTATTGCTGCCTGCTGGCCGCAATACCAAACAGACAAGTTTGCTGGAGCGAGCCTTGTCCGCCCGGTGCTTCTTAAATGTTGACCATAATGAGGATTTGAAGGGCAAAAAAACAATTCTTTTCCCAAAACCCTGTTTCATCATCAGAGAGTATGTGGGAGGACAAGTTAAAAAATATACTCTTAAACCTAGATTTAGAGTTTTGCAGCCAAAGGGGTGCGTTAGCTAAGCGTCTTTTTTTTCTAGCGCTGCTTCTAAACAACGCTGGTATTTAGAGTTCTCTGAAGGGCTGCGTTATGCTCCAAAAAGGGAGCGTACAGGCATATTTACCGTCACTTCAACTCTCAATACCAGCGTTGCTTACGGTAGCGGCTAGCTGGAAAAACGTGCTTGTGCACGATTCCCCCATAGGAAACAATGGGGCAGTTTGGGCTGGAAAAAAACCTAACACCTGCAAAAAAGCAGCGTTCAGCTCCTAACGCAGCCCCATTGTTTCCTATGGGGAAACACTTTCTAAGTCTGCACCTAACACCCTAACATGAACCCAGAGTCTAAACACCCCTAACCTTACACTTATTAACCCCTAATCTGCCGCTCCATACACCGCTGCAACATACATTATACCTATGTACCCCTAATCTGCTGTCCCTAACATCGCCGACACCTACATAATATTTATTCACCCCTAATCTGCCCCCCCAATGTCGCCGCTACCTTACCTACACTTATTAACCCCTAATCTGCCGACCGGACCTCGCCGCTACTCTAATAAATGTATTAACCCCTAAAGCTAAGTCTAACCCTAACCCTAACACCCCCCTAAGTTAAATATAATTTTAATCTAACAAAATAAATTAAATATTATTAACTAAAGTCTTCCTATTTAAAGCTAAATACTTAGCTGTAAAATAAACCCTAATATAGCTACAATATAACGAATAATTATATTGTAGCTATTTTAGGATTTATATTTATTTTACAGGCAACTTTGTATTTATTTAAACTAGGTACAATAGCTATCAAATAGTTATTTACTATTTAATAGCAACCTAGTTAAAATAATTACAAAATTACCTGTAAAATAAATCCTAACCTAAATTACAATTAAACTTAACACTACACTATCAATAAATAAATTAAATCGATTAACTACAAGTACCTACAATTACCTAAAATTAAATAAACTAAACTAAATTACTCTAAGCCCCCTAATAAAATAACAAAGCCCCCCAAAATAAAAAAAATTCCATACCCTAATCTAAATTTAAAAAGTTAGCTCTATTACCAGCCCTTAAAGGGGCTTTTTGCGGGGCATGCCCCAAAGAAATCAGCTCTTTTGCCTGTAAAAAAACCCACAATACCACCCCCCAACATTACAACCCACCACCCACATACCCTTAATCTAACCCAAACCTCAAGGTAGGGAGATCTTCAGGGGGGTAGTGTTTATTTAAGGGGGGTTTGGGTTAGAGTAGGGGTATGTGGGTGGTGGGTTGTAATGTTGGGGGGTGGTATTGTGTTTTTTTTTACAGGCAAAAGAGCTGATTTCTTTGGGGCATGCCCCACAAAAAGCCCTTTTAAGGGCTGGTAATAGAGCTGTTAACTTTTTTTAATTTAGATTAGGGTAGGGAAATTTTTATATTTTTGGGGGCTTTGTTATTTTATTAGGGGGCTTAGAGTAGGTGTAATTAGCTTAAAATTCTTGTAATCTTTTTTTTTTTGTAATTTAGTGTTTGTTTTTTTGTAATTTAGTTTAGTTTATTTAATTGTAGGTAATTGTAGGTACTTGCAGTTAATTGATGTAATTTATTTATTGATAGTGTAGTGTTAGGTTTAATTATAACTTAGGTTAGGATTTATTTTACAGGTAATTGTGTAATTATTTTAACTAGGCAGCTATTAAATAGTAAATAACTATTTAATAGCTATTGTACCTAGTTTAAATAAATACAAAGTTGCCTGTAAAATAAATATAAATCCTAAAATAGCTACAAGATAATTATTCGTTATATTGTAGCTATATTAGGGTTTATTTTACAGCTAAGTATTTAGCTTTAAATAGGAAGACTTTAGTTAATAATATTTAATTTATTTTGTTAGATTAAAATTATATTTAACTTAGGGGGGTGTTAGGGTTAGGGTTAGACTTAGCTTTAGGGGTTAATACATTTATTAGAGTAGCGGCGAAGTCCGGTCGGCAGATTAGGGGTTAATAAGTGTAGGTAAGGTAGCGGCGATGTGGGGGGGGCAGATTAGGGGTTAATAAATATTATGTAGGTGTCGGCGATGTTAGGGGCAGCAGATTAGGGATTCATAGGGATAATGTAGATGGCGGAGGTGTGCGGTGGGCAGATTAGGGGTTAAAAATATTTATTAATTATAGTGGCAGCGATGTGAGGGGACCTCGGTTTAGGGGTACATAGGTAGTTTATGGTTGTTAGTGTACTTTAGAGCACAGTAGTTAAGAGCTTTATAAACCGGCGTTAGCCCATAGAGCTCTTAACTACTGACTTTTTTCTGTGGCTGGAGTCTTGTCGGTAGAGGGTCTACTGCTCACTTCAGCCAAGACTCTAAATACCGGCGTTAGTAAGATCCCATTGAAAAGATAGGATACGCAATTGGCGTAAGGGGATCTGCGGTATGGAAAAGTCGCGACTGGAAAGTGTGCGTTAGACCCTTTCCTGGCTGACTCTAAATACCAGCGGGCGGCCAAAAGCAGCGTTAGGAGCCCTTAACGCTGCTTTTGACGGCTACCGCAGAACTCTAAATCTAGGCGTTAGTTTCTGTATTATTTTTCTTGGTGGTAGTATTCCATCCTTTATATATTTGCATATTTTCTTGTGAATTGTATTTTCAGATTGTAGTCAACTCTGTACCCTGTTATATTTTTCTCCAAATATGGGTTTATGGTTTATAGAGTCCCCTAAAAAATGATAAATGTAAATGACTCACGGATATTCATTATTCACAAATGAGTTTGTATTGTTATGACAATAGGTTCAATTTATCAAGCTAAATTTGTAGCTTTTCAGACATAAGCAGACCTGCAAAGACAAATGTAAGTAGTAGTTCTTGCTTCTTATCCTCTCCACCACGGCCGACTTAATTGTTTTTGAACTATTTCAAGATTGGTTGCACTACAAAATGTTCATTTGTTTTAGTATAATAGTTCTGTTTTACAGTATATTGTTCCTTTGCTTTTTTTAAATTATTGTTTTTAAGAATATTGATAAATATTTTGTACTTTAGGGAGATTATTATTTTTTGTTTTTTTCTTTTAACTTTTTGAATTTTCTTTTCTTATATTCTTTTTTCACTTTTGATTTATTTTTTGTTAAAAAGTTGTTGTTTTTTTAAGTCTAAATATACACACTTACTTTTATATTCTATATTAAAACATCATGCATCAGACAGTCCAATGTGAAAACAGAATGGAGGCCTATTGGGAGGCTGATAATGATCCTAACGTTGATTTTTTTTTTTTTAATTGTTTTTAAGAATACTGAAAAACATTTTGATATGTACTTTATGGAGATTATTTTTTCTTTTCACTTTTTGAATGTTCTTTAATTTTTTTATTTATTTTTTATTAAAAAGTTGTTTTTATTAAGTCTAAATATACACTCTTACTTTTATATTCTACATTAAAACACCATGCATGGGTATTCCCATTTCTATGTAATTTGGGGTTTATAAACAGGTGTTTTATTTATACAATTAAGCTTAAGGAAATAGACAGTCCTTTGTATACTGATTTGTATATGTACTTTAGGGAGGTTTTTTTCTTCTCTTTTTGACTTAATTTTATTTCAGTTTTATATATTCTTTTTTAGGTTTCGGTTCTTAATTTCTTTTTTTCCTTTTTGGCTTTGATTATTTATTTTTGTACTCCTATTGTAAGTGGTTGCTTCTGTGTAGTGGACCAGTTCAAAAGAAAAATTTAAACAGCACAGCATTCTTTTAAAGCACCTCAAGATGCCCAAAAAAATCCACGAATGCTTTTCTGGTTATTTCCTTGTACATGGTCATAGACATTATTACCCTATGAGATGCCTCCTGTTGTTGCAGTTCAGCGACTGTTGCTATTATGCAATGTTTGTCACAAGGATGCCTAAAAATGAAATTAATATAATCCTCTGAATTAAGTTACCATCCCCATAAAAGTAACTGTGACCTGTCCGATATGGAATCGAAACCCATTTTTGATCTTGGTCTTACAAAGTAAAATCTAAATGCTTGTCTAGTCTCAAACATCAATTTATAATGTATTTTAAGTAATTCTGGCTATGTTTCTTTGGTAGAAAAAGCTGAAACTCACTATAAAAATAATATTAAAATAGAGCAACTGTATTACATCTCTGTCAAGTATTGGGAATCCAGGTACCCCAGATGCTTGCCTTTTCATTTTCTAATATTGCATGTCCCGGTCTATATGGGCCTTAAAAAATTCAGTTAATACATATATTTTCAATGTTGAAAATTTGCATTGTTAGGGTAATGGCAGAAATCATGCCCCCATTTTATGAACTTAATTATAACAATGGTTTATTAAAGGTTTAATTATCAATATGAAAACAGAATGGAGGCCTATTGGGAGGCTGATGTTGATCCTAACATGGTGATTAAACTTGATGTATCTTCTTTTCTTCCCTCCATTCTTTTTTTCACAACCCCCATCCTTCATCTTCTCCTGCAGTTTGATATGGTATGCTAAGATTATTTTGACAACAGCTACTGACCTATTGTTTTATATTATACTGAATGGTTGTATTTTGGTTTATCTCAAACTGAATCTATAAGTTTAACCTTAATTTTACAGCGTCACTGTTGAACTTTTAAAATGTCCAAGAATCAACTGTTTCTCTTAATTCAACGCATATAATGTATTAATGCATCTGTATTTTTATTTTATCTTTGCATTAACTGTACATTCTTGTAAGTGGTTCATATAATTAATAAAAATGTTTGGGGGAAAAATAGAGCAACTATTTTGAGGGAAATCTAGAAATAGGAGCTGATTACTGAATTATTGGGGGGTATATGGCTGTTATGTAAAAAAGGGTTGTGTTAATGTTCAAAGGTATTTAATTGTGGATTGGATAGGGGATTTTATTGGTGTTAGAGATTTGCTTGCCTTGGGGGATTGTACAGGGGGGAATCATTTAGGCCACTTGGTGTTTTAAAGAGTGATTTGAGGGGCTTGGCAAATGAGCTTGATTTGAGAACAAGATCTAGGTCTTCTAAAGGGGATTGGATAAAAGTTTGTATTAAGTTACAAGTAGGGTGGGGTATGATAGATGATGATGTTCTAAGGTTTAATTATAGCAGCCTGTACATGCTGGTTTAAGATTGGGGTAATTGTTGTGAGGGTTCTTAGTTAGAGTTAATTCTAACAGTGACTCCTACTAATAATTCATTTCCTTGGGGAATGTTAGGATCCCACTAAAGATTTAAAGCATTGGTACATATAAATATGAGTACCAGTGTTACCAGTGGTAGCACATTTATGTTTCATTAAACATACTTAGTTTAACACTTACTTGCAGTTTGTATAATGATACATTCCTGGAGTAGGCATGTGTAATATAATAGACCATCAGGGGATCAATGAAGCTGATCTTTTTTCATGTATGGGTCACAGAAATTTTGTAGCACTTAAAGGGACAGTCTACTCCAGAATTGTTATTATTTAAAAAGATAGATAATCCCTTTATTACCCATTCCCCAGTTTTGAATAACCAACACAGTTATACTAATATACGCTTTACCTTTGTGATTACCTTGTATATAACCCTCTGCAGACTGCCTCCTTATTTCAGTTCTTTTGACAGACTTAGCCAATCAGTGCTTACTCCTAGGTAACTCCACGTGTGTGAGTCTTGTCTATAAGGCACACATAAACTAACACCCTCTAGCTGTGGAAAAACTGTCAAATGCATTCAGATAAGAGGAGACCTTCAATGGCTTAGAAATTAGCATATGAGCCTACCTAGATTTAGCTTTCAACTAAGAATACCAAGAGAACAAAGCAAATTTGATGAAAAAAATAAATTTAAACATTGTCTAAAATTGCATGCCCTTTCTGAATCATGAAAGTTTAATTTTGACTAGACTGTCCCTTTAACACTGGTTTATCTTTTTACCCACATTTATCTACTAGATTTCAACAACTCACACAATAGAAATACACTAATAATATTGTTTTTTTTAATTGTGTTGAAAGGTTTTAAGCAAACAATAGTTTCTTATTTTTATTTTATTAAATAAATATTTTCTTAAAATAATAAAAATAGCAACATTGTCTCACTGCTCCAAATACATATGGGATTTAAAAACATAACAGGTTTTATAAGTTACATTATGTAAATTGAAGTTATTTTTGATGGTCTAATTACTAGTTATAGCCTAATATTGATGTTTATTTATGTATTTATTTGTTTATTTTTGAACCGCTAAACTTTAGCATGTTAGTAATGTTTTAGCAGAAAGCATTGGGCGCCATGTACTAAGCATCGAAGTGACCGTTCGTCTGTATTTCCGCGTCAAAATTCGCTCACGATCTGCATCGCGTAGTTACCAATCTGCAATCGAATAGAAAAACCACTATTTTTCATCAGCTATCGTAATTTTACGCAATTGATGGGTCATAAGCCTTTTTCCACTTACTACATGTTCGATCGCACGTAAATTCGCTTTAATCGGAAATTATGAATGTTACAAGTAATCCGCCCGCTCCAACTTTCGCTGTAACTTCGCATGATTTGCTTCGTGACAATTTAGGTAGCGAATACAATAGAAAACTATAGGGGGTATCAATCTGACGCCAGGCTGAAGTACTTAAGTGAAAGGAATAGACTACAATTGTTTCATTATTGGTTTTTGGATCACTGAATAAAGATGGAGACACTTTTACGCATGTTTCTTTTCCGATTGATTCAATTACGAGGAAGAAGGGCTATACAAGCACTGGTTTAAAACAATAATGGATTGCAAAGAAGGAGAGGTAGAAGAATCAGAGTCCCTAGAGTTTTCCTTCCACGTATGGGTTTGGAAGGCATTTCTGATCGGGAGATTATCCAGAGATTCCGTTTGGACAGAGAAGCTATTATGGAACTTTATAATGAAATAGCAGAATACCTTGAGCCTATGACAGCGCGTTCACAAGCCATACCCGGACTATTAAAACTGTTGGCAGCCTTACACTTTTTTGCCACTGGTTCATTTCAAGCTGTGTCTAGCGTTATAATTGTCATCAGCCAGTCTGCTTTTTCGAGGCACTTAACCAAAGTAATTGATGCATTGATGGTCGTCTTTCCAAGGTACATGTGCCTTCCAACAACTCCAGAAGATTGGCAATCTGTGAAGTCGAACTTTTATAGAATGTCCGGAATGCCCAATGTCCTTGGAGCCATCGATTGCACCCATGTTGCAGTCAAACCATCATGAGAACGTGAGGAAGTTTTCCAGAACCGAAAACAGTACCATTCTCTCAATGTTCATATGGTGTGTGACCATAACATGAAAATAATCAGTGTCCATTCTAACTTCCCTGGATCCTGTCATGATTCCTGTATCTTGCGTCAGTCTGGGTTATATCGGAAGTTTGAGGAGGGAGAGATGCCTGAAGGATGGCTGTTAGGTAATTATTTTTTTTTGTTGCTATGTAAAATAGAGTATTATTTTAATTGTCAATTTCGTTATGTTATTGAGTTTGATGATATATGTAACTCAATAACATACGCCTAGATTTAGAGTTCTGCGTTAGCCATCAAAACCAGCGTTAGGGGGTCCTAACGCTGGTTTTGGCCGCCCGCTGGTATTTAGAGTCAGTCAGGAAAGGGTCTAACGCTCACTTTCCAGCCGCAACTTTTCCATACCGCAGATCCCCCTACGCCAATTGCGTAGCCTATCTTTTCAATGGGATCTTTCTAACGCCGGTATTTAGAGTCTTGGCTGAAGTGAGCGTTAGAAATCTAACGACAAAACTCCAGCCGCAGAGAAAAGCCAGGCGTTAAGAGCTTTCTGGGCTAACGCCGGTTCATAAAGCGCTTAACTACTGTGCTCTAAAGTACACTTACACCCATAAACTACCTATGTACCCCTAAACCGAGGCCCCCCCACATCGCCACAACTCTAATATTTTTTTTTAACCCCTAATCTGCCGACCACACACCGCCGCAACCTACATTATCCCTAATCTGCTGCCCCTAACACCGCTGACCCCTACATAATATTTATTAACCCCTAATCTGCCCCCCCCCAATGTCGCCGCTACCTTGCCTAGAATTATTAACCCTTAATCTGCCGACCGGACCTCACCGCTACTCTAATAAATGTATTAACCCCTAAAACTAACACTACACTATCAATAAATTAATTACATACAAATAAATACAATTAAATAAACTAACTAAAGTACAAAAAATAAAAAAAGAACTAAGTTACAAAAAATAAAAATTTTTTTTACAAACATTATAAAAATATTACAACAATTTTAAGCTAATAACACCTACTCTAAGCCCCCTAATAAAATAACAAAGCCCCCCAAAATAAAAAAATGCCCTACCCTATTCTAAAATAAAAATTAAAAAGCTCTTTTACATTACCAGCCCTTAAAAGGGCTTTTTGCGGGGCATGCCCCAAAGAATTCTGCTCTTTTGCCTGTGAAAAAAACATACAATACCCCCCCAACATTACAACCCACCACCCACATACCCCTAATCTAACCCAAACCCTCCTTAAATAAACCTAACAATAAGCCCCTGAAGATCTTCCTACCTTATCTTCACCACGCCAGGTATCACTGATCCGTCCAGAAGAGGGTCCGAAGTCTTCCTCCTATCCCGGCGATGTCTTCATCCAAGCGGTGGCTGAAGAGGTCCATCATCTGGCTGAAGTCTTCATCCAAGCGGGGGCTGAAGAGGTCCATCATCCGGCTGAAGTCTTCATCCAAGCGGGGGCTGAAGAGGTTCATCATCCGGCTGAAGTCTTCTATCAAGCGGCATCTTCAATCTTCTTTCTTCCGGCTCCATCTTCATCCCGCCGATGTGGAACATCCATCCTGGCCGATGACTTCCCGACGAATGACGGTTCCTTTAAGCGACGTCATTCAAGATGGCGTCCCTCGAATTCCGATTGGCTGATAGGATTCTATCAGCCAATCGGAATTAAGGTAGGAAAATTCTGATTGGCTGATTGAATCAGCCAATCGGAATTCGAGGGACGCCATCTTGGATGACGTCCCTTAAAGGAACCGTCATTCGTCGGGAAGTCGTCAGCCAGGATGGATGTTCCGAGTCGGTGGGATGAAGATGGAGCCAGAAGAAAAAGATTGAAGATGCCGCTTGGATGAAGACTGCAGTCGGATGATGGACCTCTTCAGCCCCCGCTTGGATGAAGACTTCAGCCGGATGATAGACCTCTTCAGCCCCCGCTTGGATGAAGACTTCAGCTGGATGATGGACCTCTTCAGCCCCTGCTTGGATGAAGACATCGCCCGGATAGGAGGAAGACATCGGCTGAATAGGAGGAAGACTTCAGACCCTCTTCTGGACGGATCGGTGATACCCGGCGTGGTGAAGATAAGGTAGGAAGATCTTCAGGAGCTTAGTGTTAGGTTTATTTAAGGGGGGTTTGGGTTAGATTAGGGGTATGTGGGTGGTGGGTTGTAATGTTGGGAGGGTATTGTATGTTTTTTTTTTACAGGCAAAAGAGCA